>NW_017537656.1:575754-643407 GCF_001853355.1 Bactrocera latifrons | reverse complement strand
TTAAATTATTATTTTTTATTTTTTATTAATTTTATTATAGCTTAGCTTTTATCTTATCATTTTCTTTTAAGTTAATTTGAAAGTGTATTCGAATACGGATAAAAATACATAAAACCGTATAAAGTATATTTTTCAGAAAGGAAATGTATGTATTTTATTCTATAATAAGAATATAATAAATGCAAATTTAAAAGAATATTGTTCGCTTCTTATGTAACTATACAGTAATTCATTTAAATTTCGCATACAACTAGAGTTTTCAGCAAACTTAGCTCGATTGCCATGCTAAAGCGGAATATTATGGGTTTATTTCACTGTTGGCCATGTCGTATAAGTAATTTTGCTTTCACTAACCTAATTTATTTTTCATGTGCATGTGTTGAAGCAAGTTTTTTATATGAATTGATGCAATAATTTGACATGTTAATTTGGAAAATTACAAATCGTCACCTAAAAGGTAAAATAACGTAACATCAATTTTCATAAGTGGGAAGCGAGGGAAAAACGATGTAATAGATACCACACATTCAAAAAAGATTAAAGTTTTGGTTATAAAATGGTTATAAATTGGTTATATACTAGTTAATTATTAGATATATACTGGTTAAATATTAGTTATATAGTGGTTATATCTGAGAACGTAAGCTGAAAATCTTTTAGTACTTATATGTAATATGATATGTAAGCAATAAAAAACTCATTTTCAATTTTTTTGATAATACGTTATTTATGTAAATAGTCTACTTGGAAAGTCCTAATTTGTTTAATATCTAGTTTAAAAAAGGAAACATAAATGTAGTTATGCGTTAATTGTATTTGAGATTGCAATTATGAACACATAAAGTATAAATATTTACAAAAATTTGTAGAAAGTAGTAATTAAGAGCCCAACTGAGCCAAAACAATAATAATTGTCTGGTTTTATGAATACTTGCTTCTAATGTTTTCATTTTAGAGCCACTAAATAAAAAATATTTAATGCAATCCTAAGATTTTATTTCGAAATTTCTCAAAGAACAAACTATATATATTTCTTTAAATACTTATTATAATATATTTCAAGCCAAGAATTTGCTAATTTAAACAGATATTTAAGAATTTCAGCTAATTTCTACTCATTATGCCAATTTTCACCAAACAATATATTCTCCAATCTCACTTTCCGCTCCGTCCAATATTTTTTATGCAAAATTTCGCATAATAATATAATAAGCACCAAAATATATGTACATGCCAGTAGCATAAATAGTGGAGCCATGTACTCCATGCCAACTTCAACAATGAAATTGCTATCGAAACACTCCAAAGTGGTCTGCACCCAGTAACGGTGTAACTTCAAATTGACGCCTGTCTCCAGTATGCGTATAACTCTACAAAAAAGAAGAAAATAGAAAATATAAAATTAGACTTAAAGTAAATTCTTATTATTGTTTTACTTTTGCCTGGCAATCTCTTTGAAGCTGGAGTTTTTATGCACCGCGCTATACAAACTCTTCTCGGGACGAAAGAGTATTTCGTTCAAGTCACAGATTTCATAGGGTTTATAATAACGTTTGACGAGCAGAAAACCAGTAGATGCTTCAAAGCCAAAAACGAAACCCGGTTGATCACGCACACGCAGTATGCCTTTCTCCAAAGGCATCCAAATGGCTTTCGGATTGGGTACAGAGTCTATTTTGTGTTTGAAGCGGCGTACTTCCGGTAACAGAGAATTCTATGCGATTGTAAATACATTATTTATTTATACAAATATTTAGAATTGTTAGCTACTAACATTCAAATAGGTCAGCGTGAATGGCAAAGGCTCCAGACCGACTTCTAATGAACTGTCAGCGAGCTGACCCATTGTCTTGATGTCGGACTTGACCGGCGAGCCAAGCAGCGATGAAACCACAATAGATGTATAATAGTTATACATTAGAAAAGTTAATAAATACAATGTGTAAAATACCATACGCCCACCCATGGAACCCGGTACCATATCACTACCCTGACTGCAAGCGGAACCAAAGGAAATGAGAAAAGTAGCCAGGAGCGAAGGCATATAATCGATATAACGTTTGTACATGCGATAACGCTCCAATCTGAAGATGCTCCATAAAACTATGGCCGTTAGTAGTAGCAGCAAAGCAAAAAGCGTCCAGACGGTGGTGTTGAAAGGTTTCAAGAAAACATCACCCTGTATGCCGGAATTACGTGGCGTACGAAATAGGCAGATCGAACGAAAGGACGAGGTCTCAGCAGTTATAGTGAAGAACTCCATGCGTGGTAGTGTCGGTATAAAGGGTGTAGATATGAAATCAGCGCTTTGCACGGCCAAGGCGCCAATAAGGCCGCCATGTGTTTCATTGATCGTCCAGCGATTGACAAAGGTATGGTTTACTCTGCGAAGGAGATGAGAGAGAGAGCAGGAGAGAGATATAGAATGGGGGATAGATATGCAGATAGGTATAGATATTGATATTGATTATTGATATTGATTATTGATATTGATATTGATAGATATCGATATTGATATTAATATTGATATTGATATTGATATTGATATTGATATTGATATTGATATTGATATTGATATTGATATTCGTATTGATATTGATATTTTTATTGTTATTGCTATTGATATTGATATTGATATTGATAGGGATATTGATATTGTTACTGATATTGATATTGATATTTTTATTGTTATTGCTATTGATATTGATTATTCATATTGATATTGAAATGAATGTAGATATTGATAGGGGATATGTGTACGTGTAGAGCGGTATAGATAATAATAGCGATTATGATAATAAGAACGAGAGCGATTGAAAAAGATAAGAGATAACTTGTTTCCAAGTTTTTAAGTTAAGTCCGTTAGTGACTTACTTACAACCTAACACATCTACCAAAATCGATAGCGCCTGAAAACCGAAACGTGCTATAGCATCCTTGTTGGTGCCATTAACCGAACGCAGAAAAGCAAATATCTCCTCGGGTGTACTAGTTAAAGGCACTTTTGTGACCTACAATTAAATATTGCTCAACAATTCATTAAAATTTGTACTCATCGTACTTACCACCACAGTCAAACGCAGTGTGGCATCGTGCAATCTATTCCTGTTACCATACTTGTTGCGCAAATGTAACTTCGAGAGATATTTATTGACAAAGCACTCTTCGTCATTGCAATATAACTCACGATCCAAAGTCATATTCAATTTGGCACCATAATAATAGCCATTGTTGTAAACATCATAGAGCGTGTAGCTAGAGAAGACTGTGCTATTCCAGTCAGCTTCTAGGCTATTCAAAAATGCATAGGTGATTTCGGCATCAACAGCAAGATTTAGTCGTTTGAAGATCGCGCGAAAGTATGTTACATTAGCGAAATCATCGTAGATCAACCAGAAGAAATGGTCACTGAAGAGGCGCTCCTGGCTGGCCTGAAAGAAGAGAAAAATATTTAAAGAGAGAAATGAAAGGCAGCTAACGTTAACTGTATTGTTATATTAAAAGTAGCAAAATTAAATAAGTTAAATTAGTACTCAGCGTAAAGGTAAGCAACAAGGTTTTTTAAAATGACTGCTTTAAGAGCACAGCGTAAATTCTATCTACTTTACCATCTTTAACTTTTCAGAGCCCTTTTTTAATGTCTGGGTAGCAATCAGGGTAGCAACAATCCGTCAGTTAAGTTCAGTTTAATTTAATCAAGTCTCCTTCTTTATGTAAAATACCTTGTCTTTTAACCAGAACTTAATTGATAGTTGGATGATAACCTGACATTGAAAAAACGGCCTTTAAAAGTTAAAGATGGTAAGGAAAGTGAAGCGCAAAGCACTCTAAAGGCGTTGATTTTTTTATACCTAGGCAGCAGAGGCAGTGAAATAAAATTATTTATGTCAAAATCACACTTACAATATTCAGAAATTCCTCAGCGCTGTCACAATTCAGATCCATAAAGATCCCCATAGTTGGCTTTTTACCAATTAATCGGTACTCTATGCCTCGTATAGCCTTAGAATCATTCAGATTAATATAGTCGATGTAGAAAGAATTCTCTGCTGTTAATTTGTAAAAAGCTAGTTGGGCTGAAATAGCAGAAAAACAAATAATTTGAGTTAGTTTGAGAAGAAATCGAAATTAAATGCATATTGATTTCATTTGGCGGCTAAAGCACATCGGTAGCTCCAAAAAATTCCGAGGACAATGTGCCGTGATTGGTTTCGTCACTTCAAAGAAGGCTATTTCGATATTAAGTTCCGTACGAGCGAAGAAATATCAAAAACCTTCGAAGACGTTCCTTGAATTTGGATTCCTTATGATTTGAAATCAAGGTGCTTTGACCGTCGCCTTTTCACCTACGAACAATTGCTCCTACAGCAAAAAATAAATGGTTTTCTTCATGGAATCGTAACTGGTAATAAAAAGCGGATAAATTACAGCAATCTGAAGTAAAGAAAGTCACGTAGCCTCAGTCGAATATTCACCCTGGGAAAGTTATACTGTGTATTATGTGGGATAAGGTTGGCGTTCTTTACTATGAGCAGCTGTAGTCATTAATGAGAAACGGTGTCGACTTCAATTGTTGCGATTAAGCCGAACACTTAGCAAAAAGCAGCCTTAATACTAGCAAAGGCACGAAAAAGTGTTGTTAAAACTTTGCTGGAAATGCTTAAATAGGAAGTTCCGCCCTACGCGTTATATGCCACAGATATTGCCCAGTCTGATTATTATTTGTCCCGTTCGCTGACATAAAGTCTGGCTCAGAAGCAGTTCCATTCACTAAACGACATTGTAAAATGGCTTGATTCTAGGATAGCATCACAAGATGGACATTTTTACAGTAATGGTATTCAAGCTTTGCCAGAAATATGAATAAAAGAGGTGACTAGCGACAGGCAATACTTCGAATAATTCGTTTGTATAAAAAATCCTTATAAAAAATTGCATTTTTATAAAAAAAAAAGCGAGAACTTTATTACGCACAAACTAAATATATATTTTTTTTTAGAATTTTATAATACTTCAAGGTATAATATTATTTTATTATTACTGCTTTTTTAAATTGCTTAAATTCGAAGTTATATTTTGACTTACTTTGCATATCCCAACAGTTGAAGGAAACCAACGTCTTCATATTGAGTTTAAGAAAATAATATATAATTAAATTGAAGAGCTTCAAATCCATTGTAAGTCGTACAGTTCATGTATGCCAATGAGAATTTGTTAAAAATTTTTATAAGATTAGTTTGCTAGCGGTTTGATCTGGTTATTTATATAGACATTTTTTGGTTAACGGTCTAACAAATTTCGTCGTATAATTGTCATATCCAGTTGTCACTGTGACACGGAAACTGGCATAATTGTCAAATGAATTTTTAACTCGCTGACATATGCTGACACTGTAATTGGACATTGAAGGAGAGGTGAGCATAAAATGTTACAGGTAACCAATAGTTGAAGCTTCATTTAGAGTGGGAGGTTGTGACATGGTAAATATAATATTGAGTCTACAACTATATTCATGGTGATTTTGATTTGGAAGACGCAAAACAACCTGGACGGCCAAAAATGTTTGAAGATGAGAAAATAGGAAGCATTACTCGATAATGGCGCTAGAGCCACGCACCCGAAGAGTTCTCAGAATCGTTAATAGTCACTCAAGAAACCATCTCAAAGCGTCTAAAGGCAGCAGAATAAATTCAACGAATATTAAAGATGGGTGCCGTATGAATTGAAGGCTAGAGTCTTTGAAAGAAAATGTTGTGTGTCAAAAATTCAACTTGAAGAAATTTTAGCATCGTATTAAGACTGATGATGAAAAATGAATTCATTACGATAATCATAAGGCAATAAATCTTATTAGTGGCTGGTTGGTCAACAAATCCAAGTCTAAGCACTGTATCTTATGGGTTCGTATTACCGTTAATGGGAATCGTTACCAATAACAACTCATTAAATTGAATTGTCACAGGATATGAGTCAATAATTTTTCACCATGACAATGTTCGACCATATGTACCAAGCTATCCATACCATGAACATTAACGAGCATCGGAGGTTACAACCTAGCAAGGTTCATAGAAATGAACACCCTCCGCCGAGACAATCTAGGTTACAACCTAGCAAGGTATACGATCAACCTCCTCCGAGACAAATTCAGTGCCCTTGTTGCGCTCTATACTGAACACTTGTCCGACATGGGTATAGTCTCTCCTGCAAACTTCCGGTTTAGCGACATGGAACCAGAAACCGATTCTAGATTGGCGAGCAATTTGTAGAAGCAAGCACAAGTTACAGGGATTACATCACATTATTCAAAGCGTTGGAATTTTGTACGACCATATGTGATGTAGAAGAGGTCACAATAGACCATATGTGGAGTGCAAAATCTTAATTATTTTCTAACTATCTACTAGAAATTACCCAATAAGTATTCAAAAAGAGGATCGATACACACCATCTCTTCATCGATTTCAAATCTGCTTTTGACAGCACGAAATAGAGCTGTCTTTATGCCGCTTGGTCCGTATTTAGTGTCGCCGCAAACTAATACAGCTGTGTAAACTGACATTGAGCAATACCAAAAGCTCCATCAGGATCGAGAAGGTCCTCCAAAGTGGATAAGGAAGCGAAGCATATGTTTCTGCTGTGTCTGAGCGAATGCAAGACAAAATATTTCTGTCATCAAGCAAACAGTTGTCCCACGTTCGCTCCCACGTGACTGTTAAGAGTCATAACTTCGAAATCATAGATAATTTCGTCTATCTGGGAACCAGTATTAACACCGACAACAATTTCAGCCTCGAAATCCAACGCAGAATAACTCTTGCCAATAGGTGCTACTTCGGACTGAGCACGTATGAAAACACTCTGACCCTGAAAGTATTCGACGCAGTAACCGCCGAGTGATGAGAAAAGCTACCACTCCGTTGGAGAGATCAGGAGGAGATGAACCTGGCTCTACTTGGTTTCACAAATTGACACCAAACTGCGAGAGGAAGAAATTACTGGAGCGCTGTTGTTATCTCGGCTATAACCGCCAAGCAAGAAGAAGAAGTAGGTTCATCCGATAGGGCTAAACATCTTGTCGAATGTTAGTTGTCGATCTATTATAAAGGAATCGTTGATATCACAACACACCGTCGTTCGAATCCAAGTCTGATCCCTGTTGACCCTTTAGTCATTCCTAACCTAATCTATGTATAATTTTTTTTGATCTAAATTTAAAAAAAAAGTATATATGAAAATTATATATCAATACAAAAATACTATCAAAAAGCAAAATTTTCAAAGCCGCACAAGCCATTGTCCTTTGACAGGATATGCTGCCAAAAGCGTGTCAAACCCTTCTCTTTCGCTGCTATTGACTACCTTTTCCGTTCATTTGTTGTTGTTTACCAATTCATTCAGTCTCACATATATAAATACACAAGCTACGTTTTCAAATGTTTCCCTCTTTTTCCTGCGAAATGAATTTGTCAGATAATCGCGACATTTATTGTCCTGTCAACTGTTGACAATTTTATTGAGCATGAAATGAAATGAAATAAAAATACAAAATAATAAAATATTTAAAGGGGTGACACAATAAAATGCTCCATATTATAACATAGTTTCGCTGAAGCGGTTGACTAATGCGTCGTTGAAAGGTTAAAAATTGCATTAACAAGTTAGCGTACAACCTCCGCTAGCAGCGACATGTCAGTGGTTTTCCTTTGCGTGTTGGCATTTTGCACACGAAATACACATACATATATGCAAACAGCTTATTACCCCACAAACATATTTGCTACGCAACAATTTTTCAGTTGTTGCAGCAACAAGTGTGCCACCTGCACGTGTTTGTTGGCTGTTTTTGCGCTTTACTCATTCCATTTTCGTTCTTACGCTTTTTCAACTTCCTATTCAGCTGCGCCGGCGCCGATATTCAGCGCCTGCTTTTGTTGATATCAGCAATTGGGCGCCAGCAGTAGCAATTTTATGAATGAATTTCAGCCAAGAGACACACACACACACATATATAGACATGAGTAGTGATTGAAAAAAATAAAATGGAAAAAAGCACCCTACACAAAATGCCTGCGGTTTTGCCTTTCCTAGGCAGACACGCACCTGCACACACACACACTTTTATGCTTTGCTTGTGTTTATATCGCTTTTCCGCACGTTTTTTGCATTCATATTGCGTGTTGTTGCTGTTCTTGTTGCTTAATTCCTGCCAGCTTATTGCGGCTTCCTGCCTGCTGCACATGGCTTGTGGTTGCCCATACACGCACACACACAGCCATATATGCGTACTAGCTGTCTGTCTATTTGTCTGCATTGTTCTGCATGCGTCTTTGGTTTTTCTGCTTCTCCTATGCATTTGTGTTTTCGCTTTAGTTTTTCCGTAGTTGTCATTGTGTGTTTGTTTGTGTGCTGTTGACTGTGTTGCAGCATGTAAAAAGCGCGCCGTTTAATTCGTTTCGGTTCAGTCGGTGTTGCGCGTTTGGCGCGTTCTGTCGTTCATTGGCAGCGAATTCGAAAAGCGCCTAACGGTTTAAAGTGAAAGTTCAAATAATAAATGTGTTTAGTTGAGAAAAATTCTATTTTGCAAATTGTTGTTTATGGAGCAACAAATTTTTGGATATATAAAAAGTATGTGGAATGTTCAAAAAACAAATATTTTCTATAAATAAATGATTCAAGGCGTTAAAAAAATATAAATACGTAAATATGGATACTAATTGACAACATTTCGTTGAACTGAGACAAATTAACTTAACAAATTTGTATGCATTGAAAAAAATTAATCGATGTACAGCACATAGAGCAAAAACAAGTCAAAAAAATTTTCCTAAAAACAAATGTGTAGTTCAAACAATTTTTTTTTGATGGTATTTAAAATAACTTAATTTTTTATATTTTAAGCTACATTATTTATTATTTAAACTTATTTATTTATTTTTAAACTTATTTTCTAATTAAATTAAAAAAATTAACTTGGAAATAATTTTTTCTAATTCGGATTAATTATTTTTTTTTTTTAATTTTTAATAACCAATTTTTTTGTTTTAATATTTTTTTGTCAATGTAATGAAAACGTGCAAAAAAAGTTGAAATCGAAGTGACAAAATAAATTAAACAAAAATACAAATTAATTAGTCAAAATAAAAACATTTAAACTATTATTAATTTAACATCTTTACTAAAAAAATATTTTCTCAAAAGTATTATAATTTCCTTAATAATGTGAAACTTTTTTCAAAAAATTATGACATAACAATGTAGAAGAAAAGGTGTCAAAACATGATAATATTTTACAAAATCACCAAAAAAATGTTGAATATACACAAAATAGTGTCCTTTTTGTTTATTGTGTCACCATTCCAATTAATTTTTGGAATTGTGGATAACAACTACATAAAAATCTTTTTCTGGTATGGAAAATGCACCGAAATTTTAATCACATGACAATGCATTAAATATAAATCGTGACAAAAAATTGTAAACAAAACAAAAAATATTTAATTATTCATCAATATGCATTTTGTTGTCTTGAAATTAATCCTCATCAGATATAATACACTTATGCCAACGATTTTACCAGTCCTCGACATACTTTTCATGAGCACTTTTGGAATAGTCTACAAATTTTGTTTTTCGACTGAAAACGGGTTCCACGCTGCTGCAATTTCAGTTTGGGAAATCACGAAAAAATCACACAGAGCCAAATCTGTTGAATACGATAGTTGATCGATGGTATTCATTGTGTTTGTGGCTTTAAATTCGATCATAATCGTGTCTCGATGCGATAATGCAATGTCATCGTGTAAAACTCATGAATTGTTCTTCCACAATTCCGGTAAATGCCTCCATACGCTTAAATTGAACTTTTAACAACAAATCACGAATATCGATCAAAAAAAAAACAAAGAACATCACCCTGATTTTTGAGCGCGTTTTACTTCGTTTTGTGGTTTCTGCTAATTTTTCCCTCCATTTCGATGATTGTTGACTTGTATGCATGTCGAACTCATAAACCCGGCAGTTATAATGCACTTCATGACTGTGGGATCGGAATTCTCATGATCAGGCATGTTCAAATAAAGCTCTGAAGATTTCTACCACTCATTGGCTTGTGTTTTTGATAAAACTGAATCACTGTAAGCATTTTCCAACATTCGCAACGATTCCGTACACAAAATTTGTTTCGAAATAAAATATCTTATGCAAATTCTTTGCTCCACATTTTTATCCATTGTAAAAATCGCAACGCACTACAGATTTATACCGACGTAAGCAGCTGCTGTAAATAAAGTGGTTAATAGATCGCGCTCATATTTGACAAGGAGGTACGTTTTGCACAGGTCTTCGAACTATAATTAAAATGTTTTGAATGCAGGACTTATTGTTCAATTACTACTATTTAAACACAAAAACAAAAAAAAAAAAAAAAACTTTGAAAAATTTTCAACAAAATTTACATTTTTTTTTGTAAAACGTTCGCCAAAAATATTTTTTTTTGTCAAAAATAAAATTTTAAATTTTTTTCTACTTATAAGTCCTAACGTTCGTACTTATAAGACGTATTGTTTCTCGATCTCTGATATTTTTTTCATTTACAAATTTTTGCGGGCCTTTTAAAGTGAAAACAGCTTTTTCCACTTCAACATTCCGCCATTTTGTGGGTCGAAAACCTTCTTCATAAAAAAAATAATAAACGATGGGGAGAGGTATTTTATATCCTAAAAATGTGTACAGAGCTTGAAGTGGATCGGTCAGGCAGTTTTGAAATGTGAACACGGATTTTGAATAAGAAGCTTTGAGAAAAACGCGTCTAAAATTTATAAACTAAAAAAGTGGCGAAAAAACCCTGTATTGTCACAATTTTGCACAATAATATGCGAAAAGTCCGAATAAAACTACACATTCCATATTTAAGAACAACATTTCCAAATAAAGTCGTTTTTTTTTACCTTTTAAAATCTTACCTGCCAATTAGGCATTGTAACATAGTAAAGTGAGAAGAATAATATGTACCAAATTTGGTTGAAATCGGTTGGTCGGTTCTCGAGATATGTGATTGCACTTTAAAATTGGCGGTGCCACACCTATCGTTACATTTTTAACACATAAAGTCCTTTCATACCATCGCGGAGGTAACAGTCGGCCTCATACACTTTTTCAAAATGTTTTGTGTCTAGCTGCTATCTTGTTACTGCGTTCTTCTATACCACATTAAAGCTTTATAATATCTTAATTTGGCCCTTAGTTATGGCACTTTATTCATTTTCGGTTAATGGCGTTATGTGGGTGTGGTGGTAGTCCCATTACGTCCGTCTAAGAATTCGTTTTTTTTTTTTACTAAGAAACACGCATACCAAATTTCATCAAGATATCTTCATTTTTTACAGCTTGCACGCACAGACGGACGGACCGACAGACCGACAGTTACCCAGATTTCAACTTTTCTCATCATTCTGATCACTTATATATATACAATCCTATATTTATGTCGCTTAGTTTTAGATGATACAAAAAACAGTTAAATGCACAAAATTTTGCTACTCTGTACTTACATATTGCATTAGTAAAATAATTTTATGTGGAGGGTAAAATCTTACTTAGCCACTATTTTTTTTTATTTTAAAACAATTTTGGATAATACCTTTCTAACTAAAAAGCGATGTTTACAATGCTATGCTTACAATACTCAAATCAATGAAATTCGCTAAAGACTTGCAATCACACTACCCACCTGCAATAAACCAGAAATCTCAACACTCATGGATAGAACAAATTGTATAACAGCAACCGGATTGTAAAACCCCAGCGTTTCTTATACTTACGTATGTTTCATGTGTATACAAAACCGCCATTGACTATTTACATATGATCACATACAATATTATGCAAATAAGCAAGCATATGCACTTGCAACAACAACACAATGAAGTGTAAAGCAAGTAAAAAGCATAACTGGACAATCACTTGGAAAATTGCACATTTGCAATTTGGCACTACTACACTGATAATATTTACATAACAGACATCATAGCGGAGATTGAAGTGTTACTCAAGTGATATCAATAAAAATATATTGCCATCAATGTGTGCGGTCATTTTCACAAGCATATACATTTAAGTTTTTACTTATGCGGAAAGCGTTAAATGCAAATGCCACAGTTACTTGTGAAATGTGCATTTTGTTGTATGAATTGCTGCTAGTTGGCACGATAGCAAATGGGTGCTTCACACTTAGTAAGCTATTGTGAGTTCTTAATACAATATTTTGATATTTTTTTAATGGAGTGTTATATACCTACATATATGAGCATTTCACCATCACACTCTTATAGATATATAAAAATTTACTCTGATAGAAAAAATATTAGTAAAAAATTTTCAAAATTTACGATTGCTAAGAGAGCATATATCAATTAACTAACTAAAAACTGTTAATGGCGTGAACCGCTGCAATTAAGCGCTGAATAATAAACAGCTACTAAAACTATCCAAAAAATTTGAAGCATTTGTGGTAAAATATCTGTTTTCAGCGGCTAACCAAAGCTATTTGCATAGAAAATTTATGCAAAAAACCAAAATCAAAAAATATAAATTTCAGCAATTGAAATGAAACTCAAATAAATATGCTTTAAGCGCATAATAACACCACAGTAGTATAGCTGATATTTCATCACATATACAAACGGGTAATTGGCACTGCGCACACACAGTGGCCAATTGAAATTATGCGTAAATTACATTTCGATATTTTCGTGTGATTTTAAAATCTGCAAAGAATTATTATTTCTTTTTGTACAACAACACCAAAGCGAAGAAGTCAATTTAAATGCCAACCGCACTCATTAACTTTCATTAAACTTTTGCGGCTTTGCTCGCCATTCAATGGCTGTGCAACAGTGCGTATACTCAACTTATAATTTCCACTGAACAAAACAGGCGGGCGGACCAATGGCAAAAAAACAACAACAATAAATAGGCATTTTCTTTAAATTTAACAGATTCAGCAGAAAAATTAATGCACGAGTTGACATAAAATATGTGTGTGTATATGTATGTGTGTGAAGCAGCACTAAACACTTGTGTGCGGTGGGGATCGCTAGGTGGTATGAGAAATGTGAGACAATTAATGTAAGCATATCGGCGAATACTTTGATACCACGTTAACGCACAGCAAAAATAAAAACAATGTCACAAAGGGTTGTCTGCTGGCTGCTTGGCTGGCTTCACAATTTTATTAATTGCTTTTGTTAAATTTCTTTTATTAATATTTTTATTTTTTATTTTATTTCTTTTCCATTTTTTTTTTATTCTTTTTGTTTTTTCTTTTTTCTTAATTTTTTTTTTTTACTGTTCTTTTCTTTTTTATTCTTTTTTTTTTTTTTTTTTTATGTACCAAATTTTCGCAAATTTTACGCCGCTTTATCAAGCTTGTATTTATTGTCTTTAGACAATAGCTTGGCAAAGGTGCTCTTAGTTCAATTACGTGGCACCGCAGCTGCTTTCAGCGCTGATGAAAGCGGAAAATCCAGCCTTGCGCCATCAGCAATTACATTTGGTTTGCGCTTTCACTTTCATTTCAATTTAAATTTTGCTTGGCCATTGCAGCCGGCGCGAGCATACTGCATATACAGACTGGCATATTTTTTAAATGCCTTTCTTTGTTGAACACTACAAAATGTTGAAAGATTTCGAAATGCGTCGAATTTATGCGAAGTGACCGCACTTTTATTTGTGTTTGCCTTCGCGCTTTTTATTTGCATTTTGTTTGTTTTGTTTTTATATTTTGCGCGCATCAACCACTTAATTTTTGACTGTATTTAACCCTTCCTCAAGCTTTTATTTTACTTTTAGGAACAATATTGCCGGCACCGGCGCGGTGAACGCCATAAATGGTGCTTAGTGTTCGTGGCGTGGGCATTTTTTCGGTCCCATAGACAGCAGAATTTTGATATGGATGGAGATAAATAATGCAAACAACAACAATATAAATGCATTGTAATCTTTGAAAATAAATATAAATATTCAATAAATGTGCATTATATTATCTGACGGTCACGCTAACATCAGCTCAACAATCCGGTGCGTGTCTTCCCTTAATGCAATGGAATTCTCCAATTATTTCCCTTGGCGAACTCAAGCCAGCACAATACCTCCAACGCTTCAGCGTGCTGACCCACACTATCAATCCAGCTTACTTTTGATCTGTGTGTGTTTTCCTGTTTCGAAGGTAGACGACAATATCGACTCAAGCGTGACGTGAGAGTCAAGTGACGAGTCAAGATGAAGATTTGCTTCTTTATAAAGTCTGGAGGAAGCAGAACTAATGGCACGGTTATTGAAGCCAATGAAATGAACGCTGCACACTCTTATAAAAAATTGCAACTTCTCAATTCAGCTCTTTAGCTTGAATTATTTTCCCCAGCAGTAGATTGAAGAAAACGCACTCGTTTGGTTTGAATGGCTCGGACAGGTCTTTCTCGATTCTGACGGAGCTTTTTACTCATCAAATATAACGTCTCTATCGTCATCGATTGGGGATCGAGTTCACCACCTCTTGGTGTTATGCTTTCACTGCCATTCAGCAAGCTCGAGAAGTGTTCTCTCCATAATTTCAGTTTGCCCTGGACATCAGTCACTAGATCACCTCTGGGTGTTTTACAAGAGTATGCTCCGGTCTTAAAAACTTCTGTTCGTCGCCGCATCTTTTCGTAAAATTTCCGAGCATTACCCCTGTCGGCCAGCTTGTCAAGCTCTTCTTACTCGCGCGTCTCACTTGCCTCTTCAACTCTCGGTATCTATCCTATCCCGCATCTGGTGTGCTCGATTGAGCTTGAAATGCCGTCCCATAGTTCGCTTACACCAAGAAAATCTTTCAGCTGTTTGTTGTTGTGATTAGCGCCTCTCGACGTCGAACCTTCCTTGTGTTTGTTGATGTGAGTTTTTTGCTGCATCGTCCGAGTCGATGCAGGAGGCGTGGCTTCTGGCTATGATAACGTTACGATCTGATTGGTGGCTTTTCGATCCAGAGACAGCCACGTAGCTTAATGAATTTTTCCAGTACTACAGATAACCATATTTCGGACTTCGGACCCCGGGGAAGTCGATTAGCTTCAACCCATTCGGGGAAGTGTCATCGTAAAGGCTGAATTTGCCACCAGTTGTACCAAAGTTACCTTCTTTGCCCACTCTGGCGTTAAATTCGCTCATAAGTGCGCTCTAAGACCGGAAATCGTGGGCGCTCAGAGAACTTTCCTCATTTATGTGAACTTCTACACTTGTCTCCACCCTCCTTTAAACAACTTTACATGATACTTAAAACAGTCGATTTCTGTAGTAATGCATAATTTTTTTTATTGTTGAGGCAGCACAAACGACCATTTCATAGCTGAAATGCGTGCAGATACATTTAGGAATACTCCTTTCAAACAACAATACGAGTAGTGTGTTCGAATCTACTCCAAATTTTTGGTTGATCTTTGTTTGGAGCCACGCAATAACTAACGGTACACACGAAATACAAAACAAAAGCACAAATACTCGTACACTGCGAGCTTTTAGGCAAGTAAGCGGCTCAGTTTTCTTTCCTTTGATACAGATTTGTTTTCCTCGAAACAAGTGTACATTTCTCTAAACTAAAAGCAAAAATTCGTTGCTCAATCAGTTGTTCGGCTGACCAGTTACCGAGCTGCAGGCGTCTTTTAAATGATTGAGTGTGGTTGAACGGCGAAACGATGGTAGTCTGTAGTAGAAATTATGGCTAGAATAAAGCAGTTGCTCTTATAGGCTGAAATGCGCTGATGAAATGTACAAGGGAGGTCATATGTGTTTGTACAGAGAAATATTTATATTCTTTCAACCATTTGCCACAGAGTAGAATAGTTTGTTCATCTAACGGTTGTACGTAACACATAAATATAATCGAGTTAGATATATATAAATGATCCGGAGATTGGTTTGAAATCGGGGTGATTTCCGTCCTTGGCAAAAAAGTACGTGTTCGAAGTCACTTATTATTCCCGTCTTGCTATATGGCGCAGATGCATGGACTGATGAATCGACCTCATACCAACCTCCGAGTCATAGCAAACAGAGTTTTAAAAATTCGCTCTTCATTACTATCGAATGCACTTAATCGAATTAATTTGAACCACATGGCACCGTGACACCCTACAAACCCCTCCAGCTAGACACGGAAACGCCGCTGATGGAAAGGCATAATTGCTATTAGCAGCTTCATGATCATTGCTATCATTTTTCGAACATATGGTAATGAAATGAAATGTTCAATATTAAATTATCTGCATCAATACAACAGCAACAAATCAGCGTACATACAACTTCGTACCCACATTGGCCACCTCATATTGTGCCAACCTCGGTATCAGGGGATTTGTGGTGACGGTCAACTGAATTGTTGAGTGAATGAGGGTAGAAAGAACATTTGCAGCTTCAAGCTCAAGACTTCGCCACTGGCAGCGGCCATTAGAAATGTTTACGGGCAGGTCGCTTATACGCCTGCTTCTTCAACTGCTAAGAGCTTTACGCTCCGTGTCTTTTTTGTTGCTGCAACTTTGATGCATCGAATTTCCATAGCATTGTGGTTGTTGTTGTTGCTGCAGTATTGCATAATTATGATTATGTATATTGCAAGGCGGCGCAGGCACAGTCATCGTTTGGTAGGCGAAGTGTGTATTTGCCGTCCGTTGTGACAACTGACATGACCATCGTCAGCTGAGAATTCGCTTAGTCCGCTTACTGCCGCTTGCAAGTGATGTACGTATGTATGTATGTATTGGTGTGGTGGTAATAAATGTGCGGGTGAATTTCTAGTGCTCGTCTGCTTTGGTCGTGAATTTGTTGATCAAATGTCATCAATGTTGCATAACTCTTTCCTCTTCCTGCTTCTGCCATTCAGCCTCTCTTCTTTTATCGCGCTTACGCATAAGGTTTGTTCGTTATGCAAAAAAAGAAATCTAAGCAAGCCCTTGACCATGAATTTTCTGTTTGTGGCGCTGTTGCGTAAAGCAAAATACTCAGCCGAAACGAGTCATTTAAGCAGTTTGTAATTTAACTAGGGTCTTAATGTGACTAAATTGAATAACTGATGAGTGACAAACTATGCTATTGAGAATAAAATAAGAGACTTGGTAATGATGTCGTAAGGTTAACAAACATGAATGGGAATTTAATTGGGTTTCTTGTTACTTTGGAGGATATATAAATTGTGTATATTTCTTTTTGGTATTGTATGTTGGCATAAAAACGCTAAATCGATATTTGGAATTGAAGAAAAAACATTTTAAAAACAAAGTAAAAATCCGAAGGCAGAAAACACATTTCTACGAGTGCCTTTGTTTATATTATAAATGAGAACTCGTCATCATTCTTGTACTCAAAAACCCTATAAATCCGTATAAATTTTCAGCTCTGCTTTAAATAAGAGAAATATGTTTTATAGTATTGGGATGCTACAGCGAAAGAACTCGAACTCAAATTTTATATAAAACTCGACAACTTGCTGACTACTAACTTGTTGAGACTCAATCATTCTTCCCAGGCTCAGTCGTTCTTCCATTTTGCGGTATGGCGCCAATTCGAGATTCCAAGTGTAACCAAATCTTTCTGCACCTAGTCTTTCCGATGGAGTGGAGGTCTTCCTCTTCCTATGCTTCCATTAGCGGGTACTGCGCCGGTTACTCCCAGAACTGGAGTGTATTCATCCATTCGGATGACATGACCTAGCCAGCGTAGTGCTGTATTTTAAATCTCTAAACTATGCCAATGTCATCGTAAATATCGCTCATCATTTTATCGAATGCGATATTCGCGCAAAGGACCATAAATCTTCCCCAAAATCTTTCTCTCGAAAACTCGTAACGCCGACTCACTCCGACTCATTCAGACATAGCGGCATAAAGGCAGCTCCTTTTCGTGCTGTCGAAAGCAGCTTTGAAATCGACGAAGAGGTGGTGTGTGTCGGTTCTCCTTTCACGGGTCTTTTACAAGATTTGGCGCATGGTGAATATCTGGTCGGTTGTTGATTTGCCAGATCTAAGGCCACACTGATAAGGTCCAATCAGTTTGTTGACGTTGGGCTTTAATCTTTCACACAATACGCTCGATAGAACCTTATATACGATGTTGAAAACGCTTATCCCACAGTAAATCGCACAGATTGTGTGATCTCCCTTTCTGTGGATTGGGCAGAGCACATTTAAATTCCAATCGTTGGGCAAGTTTTCGTCCGACCATATTCTACAATGAAGTTGATACATGCTCTTTATCAGTTCTTCGCCGCCATATTTGAATAGCTCGGCCACCAATCCATCAGCCCCGCCGCTTTGTTGTTCTTCAAAAGGGTAATTTTTCATGGTCGGGCAAAGGAACGTTCGCTTCATCGTCATCGATTGAGAAACTGGGTTCACCATCTCCGGGAGTTATGCTTTCAGTGCCATTCAGCAGGTTAAAGAACTGTTCCTCACATCATTTCAGTTCGCTCTGGGTATCAGTCGGTAGATCACCTCTTGGTGTTCTATAAGAGTATACTCTGATCTCTCGCTTTCCCCTTCTGCTCTCGGTACCTATCCCATCCCGCACGTTTTGTAGTCGATTGTAACATTGCGTAGGAGACAATCTATTTTCCCACTTATTTCCACACGGCACTCCTGTTTTTTTCGAAAACCTATGATCTAAATCAGTAGAATACGGTAGTTGCGGCACTGTATTGGTTCAAAATTTTGCTAAATACTCATGAAAAATCAATGCAATAAGCGAAGGTGCATTTACGGCTTCAGCTCAGCTTTCCCACGATATTCGGCCGTTTCATTGTCTGT
Source organism: Bactrocera latifrons (assembly GCF_001853355.1). Classification (NCBI taxonomy): domain Eukaryota; kingdom Metazoa; phylum Arthropoda; class Insecta; order Diptera; family Tephritidae; genus Bactrocera; species Bactrocera latifrons. The sequence goes on along the minus strand of NW_017537656.1, from coordinate 624,574 downwards.
TTCTGGGTCATAAGCATAGATCCAAGACTCATGCCCAATAATAATACCTTTCATGGCATTATGGCAGTCAGAAAGCATTCTATCAGAGGAGTTAACCTCTTTTTTATTAAGTGTTGATCATCAGTTGATATTTATGGTCGCCCTGTGGTTCGTCATCAATACGTTCTCGACTCTCTTTGAATATTTTGAACCAATCAAGAACACTTGCTTCCGACAAACAATTACCAACAAAGGCCTTTTCTAACAATTTTAAAGTTTCGGTATTAGAAATTTGATTCCGCACATAAAACATAAAGCAACTTCTTTGTTTAATAATTTCCCTCATCACAAACATCGTCGAAAATACTTTATGTACTTCACTAGTGACTATTTTGATGTGACATTTGGTACAGTTGTAATTGACAGTCATACCAACTTAGAAAATAAATATTTCGATGAATGTGCTTTCGCGCGAAATTTAAATTAATAAGACAAACTATACTTTTGCTCAGAGAAGTATATACTTTATAGAGTCTCGAGAATTTTGGATGTTAAAAACATGGAGACTAACTTTCTGTACATAGGTTCAGGTATAAAGAGTGGTAAACCAAAACAACTGTAAACATTTGCGAATCACTAAACTAATTTAATTACCTAAGCTATCTTATATATATATATATATATAAAATCTTTCTCTCACAATAAATCAATCAATTCATCAGCGCAGCAAAGACAATACTTTAGTAAGTAGGCCAAGTTCAGTAGACCAACTTAGCAATGAGCGTCTGATAATCTACTACGAATGCTTTTAAGAATATTTTTGCATGAGTATATATGCTTACGAGCCCACATAACTAAAAGAAAGAATTAATATTGGATGGTGTAGGCTATGAAAAATTATGCCGTATATGCGTTTTAACCGACGGCAAAAATACATACATCGATTTTTGAGGGTTGAGAATAAATTTTGCTGAACGTGTTCAAGTTGATATTTCACACAAGTGTAAGCGTACTAGTAAGAACGCCATTAACATAATCGCATATGTCATAAGCATGTATGTATATACTATATACTTCGAACAATTATTTAGGGTTGTGTAACTGCAGCTAGTAGATATTTGCAAACGCATAGTTAGTAAGAGTAAGTATTGCATATGTAGAAATTGATTTTATATGACAACGTCTATTTGGCTTTCCGATTGGTATCAAAGTGGTAAGGCCATGATTCACACTATCGACGTTGTCTGAAAAATCACTTCGTTGCGTATAGGGTACATACCACTTTTGTAGCAAAAAAGATAAAGAACCAAGGCTCTCCTCCGACAGTCGGGTCTAAGTAGCCTACATGCAGGTTCATTTTTATCCAGCCAAGGACTGTCAACTCGGCATCATTCCTTGAAATTACTTCATTAATGGGTCTTGCCGCTACTACAATAACTTCCTCAGCCAACTATTAGTAACACTATGTTATACCGAAATTAGTTACCTTAGCTGATATGTGATGAGCTCTGGACGTTTCATGTATAAAAATAACGCTTAGGATACGACTAAAAGTCATCTTCAGAACTTTAGAAAACCAATATGTATATGTAGGTCCTAACAAAGCATATGCAACGATATTGGCCAAGCGCTCACCAGTTATCTAGTGGTAGAACATAAGAGCATACGGGAGCATCGGCCCTTCCCATTCTACCGATAACGGTTGTTTGCTAGCTCATCAGCTGTACAATTTCCTGCGATTCCGCTGTGGAATGGTACCCGTACCAGTCTTATCACAACGACACTGTATGCTATTCATAGTGAGGTTAGACACTCTTTGACCAACCATGAAGGCACTACTAATAGGTTAAAGGTTAGTATCACCGCCCTGCTATATGAGTGGATGGTCACTTCTCTGAAAGAGGCTCCTCTCCTGAGCAGTAATTTTACTGTAAACTCGACTAGGAAAACACTGCAACAATTTGAAAGTCTGAAGCTCTAGTTGATAGAGAGCTCCTGACAGAAAACCCCTCTACCAACCTTCCCCCAAGCTTTGACTCATCTGTAAAGAAGCTCACTGCCTCTCTCCGCCAACGGCATCTTTTCACCCACAACTCCCTTGCCTGTATATGGGCAGAGAAGGAGCCGCCAAAATTCAGTTTGGAACTTCATGTGCTCTGGTATGTAATCAAAGTGTGTGAGGATTTCCGAGTGTTTAGGCACTTGTTCTTTTAGGAATCCAAGTTTTCTGATTCTGATAGCAACTTTTGCAGCCGTACATCTTACGTTGATGTCTACGGGTAATATGTACAAAGATGATGATGTGTGATCTTTCCCAGAGTTCTCCACGACGTAAAAACTCTATAAAACGTAATGGGCTTGCTTATGGTGTCGTAGAGCCAGAGGACCTTTTTCGGTGATAAAAAAATTTTGAGGTATTCAAACTTTGTATTTGTTTCACTTTTTTTGACAAGAGAGTAGAAAAGAGAGTAGAATTCAAACTTAGCGAGCTGATAACTGACGAATTGAACGTGACTTATATTAGAGAGTAGAGAATATCATTGGTTATAGTCATGCTGTTTTATATATAATCCTCTAATGAACTCTCCTAATATTAAAATTTCGAACTAATTTTAGACTTCTAGAGGTTCGTCTGGTAGGCTAACGGGGCACGCTAATATTAAAATTTCGAACTAATTTTAGACTTCTAGAGGTTCGTCTGGTAAGCTAACGGGGCACGCTCAGATCAGTTTTGATGCTGTCTACGTAGATATTAACACTGGCTAGATCCACGGTTTTAGCAAAGAACTCTACATGAAATATACTGCAATGGTACGGCGGCTTTAAAGACCTAACTCTGAACAGTATATCCCCGCACCAATTCCTTCCTCCATTTTAAAGTGCTGTCGCACAAGCAAGCACCAAATTCAATGAAGATTAAGAGTTGATGATAACCGAGCTAGGTTAATAATTTATCATGGTCTGAGAAATAAAAGAAATTCTAAGCTAAAATTTTTCATATTTTCAAATGAGGTTAGTGGGTAAGCAAGTTTAACCGATTGAAGCAGCAGATTGTTTAAGGTTCAAAAGAAACTTGCTGCTAGTATTAAAATATATAAATATATGTTCTCATATATGTATAAATATTTTTATATATGAGCTTACTCTTCTTACTCCTTTCTTCCTCTTTCCTCCTTCTTACTGTCATTAAATTCTAATTTTTGCATAATTGATGAGCTATGCACTCTTTCTAATAATAATCTACTTATAGTATACCATAGCATACCATATATATGTGCACTAATTTCTCGTAACCATCATCATCATAGCTTCTGCTGCCTCTTTTCTTGGACTCCTGCATTTCACTAGCCTTCCATCTACTTGCTATTAGCATGACTCCTTTTCATTTTTGCTTTACTTGCAGTTTTGCATATTCTTTATGTGCCTTTTGTTTGCAAACAAATTTTCGCTTTCACGCTAAGCATACTTTTCAGCGCGTAGTGCAAAATCGTGCCACGCAAATAAAAGCACATAAATCTAAGTATTTTTGAGTAAGTTATTAATTTTTGTTTAATTAACTTACGGCGCGTGATTTTCCACGTAATTGAGGTGAGAAGTAAAGTAAAGAAAAAGATATATTTTTTTGTTATTAAAGAGCCACTTAAAAGTTGCTAATGAGTGTTACGAGATTTAAAGTAAGTTCAGATGTAACTTGCAAATTTTGAATGTAGTAGTGTTCCATATGGTATTGTTCACAAAAAGTAGCTTTGTCTGCTGTCTTTTGGAAAGTTTTTAAGTCTAAAATGGAAGGAAAAATGATTGAAGAAATGTAGTATACCTTTAGGAGCAAAATATCAATATTTTGAGATTTGTATAAGTAAATTAAGACTTTTGAAAATAACCCAAAATTTTCATACTTTTAGGCTGATTGCAGATATTTTTGGAAAGTTTTTAAGTATAAAACAATAGACCAATTAAAGAATAAAGAAGAAAAATTTTAGTATACCTTTAGGCACAAAATACTCAAAATGTGCAATTTTTTAAGCTAATTATTTAATTTTTTTTAAACTAGAATTTGTTTTGTGAAAAATTTCGCTATAAATTGCACACAGATTTTTTTTTTTTAATTTTTCTGTGTGTAAAAATTATAATTTATTAGCAAATTTAACTCGCAAAACGTGACAATTCAAAATTTCCCAGATTTTAAATACCAAGTTACGTCAAACCAAGCAAAAGTACAACCAAAAAAAAAAAACAATATATACACAAACTTAATTTAAACAATGAATAGGAAAAATAACCAAAATAAATTAGAAAAGTGTTAAACGATAAACGCGCTGGGAGCGTGTCCGCAGCTTACGAAACACGGGCGCAAGCTTGCAGTTGACAGCTCTGCGTCGCGTTGACATTTAACCAACATATCTGCCCTCACCACTACAAAAACTAAAATAAAAATAATAAAAAACGAAACAAAATAAAACAATAACAATAAAAAACCATTGCGCATTGTTGCTGTTGCAGCAACAGCAAAATGCATTCGGCGCCCACTACACCCAGCATGCCTTCCGCCACGTCCAGCCGTGGCCATCACAGCACAATTGGCCTTTTAAGCAGCCTTATGCGTCGCTTATTAAAACTTTTGATTAGCTGCCTTCTCATGCCGGCCATGCAACAACACATCCACGTTAATTGGTCTCCAATGTCAACATCTCCAACGTTCAGCATACTTGCGCATGCCTCCACCATCTCGCTTTCGCTTTCGTTGTCTGCCGCGAACTCAACCAACGTTGCTGGCGTAACGGCGCCCACTGCTAAGCTGGACGTTGGCATGACTGCTGTGGCGGCAGCCGCTTTATCCGGTTTGGGTGCACGCGCTCCAGCCTCCTGGTCGGTGGCTGCCTCACATATGCGTCTGACGCAGCGCAATAATCATGCTAATATCTCCGAACTGTTGGATAATTTATTACGTGGCTACGATAATAGCATACGACCAGGATTTGGCGGTAAGTGGGTACACTCTTACATTTATAATTATGCAAAGAACATTTTTTTACTTGGAATGTTCCAAATTATCCTGTTTGTAGTTTATCATAATTAGTGTTCAATATTTGTTTTATTTCCACAAGAACTGGGTTCTTTTCATCCAAAAAAAAAAGGCGAAAATTTATATTTTATTAGGATTTGTTTTCTTGTCTCGAGTCATGGCTTTCAGACAGTACTTTTAGTTTCTTGTAATGAAGAGCAGCGTTCTCACGTAACTTTAACTCTTACGTTAGTTCTTATGCGACTTATATGAGTGATAAAAAAAAAATGTTCTTTCTGATTCTCATAACCACAATGAACGCGCATTTTAATTCGTCAGGGCACAATATATGTATGTCCCACAGGACATATAGCTGTTCTTTCGTTTTTTGCAAATTTAAACAGTACATGTGCAACCGATTTGTAATCCATCTAAGCTCTACTACCTCGTGAACTTTGAGCTTGCTGAAGTTTAGCTTTTAGTTCAGGACGGAGCATAGAGAAGCGTTAGTAAAAATGTTTTTATATAATATTTCTGATTGTGACAGCTATGTAGCAATTCCTTGGGGTTTTTACAATAGTAACCAGAACGCAGATGGATTTTAAACTGTCCAAGTATTTTAAACTTGTGAGATTCGAGCTCTCCAAACTTTCGCTCTCAGTATAGGTCTGACGAGACGTTAGAAACTTTAAGTAAAATTTTACTTCTAATTTTCATTATTACGTATATATACGTAACCAGACCGGACCCGAATTTTCATTCAGTCAAGGACTGTTTTCGTCTTCTTCTTTATTGTCGTAGACACTGCGTACGATGTTATAGGCAAGTTTTCAACAGCGCGTCAGTCATTCTTTTTATCGCTGTTTGGCGCCAATTGAAGATACCAAGTGTAGGCAGGTCTTCTTCTCCATCCAGTCTCTTAAGCGGAGTGGAAGTCTTCCTCTTCCTCTCCTTCCTCCGGCGGTACTGCGCGTAACCGCTAACTTTTAAATCACTGAACTATGTCAATATCCTAGTATATCTCGTATAGCTCATCGTTCCAACTACTACGGTATTCGCGGTTGCTAACCGTAATCTTCCGGAGAGGCTTTTACTCGAAAACTCGTTACGACGACTCATCAGATGTTGTCATCGTCCATGCTTCTGCACCATATAACATTAAGTGGATGATGAGTTACTTGTTGAATTTGAGCTTTGTGTTGGCAAGAGTTATTCTAAATTAGATTTCGATGCTGACATTATTGTTAGCATTAATACTGGCTCCATGATAGACGGAATTATATACGACTTCGAAGTTCTAACTGTCAACAGCAACGTGGGAGCTAAGTCGCGAATGCGACGATTGATTAATTGGCACTTTTGTCAAGAATAAACTACTCTGGACGTGGTTTTAGAGACGGTTAATATTATAATATATTATTCCAAAGTTCTGTAGACCATAAAAACCTCCTAAGAAAGAACTTATAAAATAGCATTGTTTACGCTGAAGAGCATACTTTAGGAAAAGAAGAAGAAGAAAACCATTCTGGGCTTATCGAAGAGCGCTAAGTCTACTATAATTGGCAGAATTTTTTCTAATTTAATATAAAGCCCTAGGGCTGTCAGATAATCGCAATCTTATTGCTATTCCTCTATTAATTTTTTCTTCTTTTGAGGCCTAATTTGACATTAACAACTCAATTGTTCCAACAAAAAATTCTACATTATTATCCAAATATAGCGCATTCTATAAATAAACATGCCGGAAATGATTATTACCACAATGACGGCAAGTACGGTTGCTTTCAAGTTAATCAAATAAAGTGCTGCGACAAATGACTATTTTCATATTCAACTTCCAATACGCTTAAAAGCGCTGGAAACATGAAAGTAAATAAAGCAATGACGCTAGCAAGAACAACTCAATCAAAAATGAACGGCGCTGCTGATTAAATAGACGCCATTGGGGCTAAATGCAGGCGCTAATTCACACTAACACGCCAGTAATTTGCATGTAATTTGTCAACAGTGAGCTGCCGTTCTAAGCAGAAGACATCTCAAAGGCCACCATATGCTCTCCAAATTGCAGTGTGGAAAATTTCACAAATATACAAACATAAGGCGCTAAATACCCAAAATGGCTCTAAATGGCAATTGGAGACTTTTTGGCCTCCACTCGTTAGATTGTCCGCTTCCATTCTGGCGCGTCGCCACATCCGCTTAAACTTCACGCATAAATTTTCAAAAATCTAAAGCGCCAACGCGCGAAAACGACACATTTCCGACAATTTCGAAAACTGGCATTAATGAAATTGTCAACAAAGGCAATCATATGCAGCGCGCCGTTATACTTCAAATGGTGGCATGCAAATTAGTTGGAAGCATGTGGCAAACAAGCGCTGCAAGGAAGCCAGACAAATCAATTTTGCGGCGTTAACACGAAGGAGGGTTGCAACTAAGCGCACGTAAGCGTTGATACGCGTAATTCCGAAGCCAGAATGTATTGTAAGATATGCTCAGGGTGACAAGCTGTGTATGAAAGCGCGCGTCGAGTCTTCAGTTGAACTCGTGATCAGGCAATCACTTGGTCTTCCTGTTGTGTAAAATGCGTCAGCTTCAGTTATGTACTCAAGGTGTTAAAACGCGGAAATTAGTCGACAGCCAAAACCGCTCGTCATGAATGTAGCAACAAAATGTTGCAGGAAGCTGTCAATTTGCAATTTTCGTTTGAAATTGCAGTTTTTGCTGCTATTTAGAGGAAATAAAATTTACTTGCTTATTTTATCAGAAAAAAAAACCCATTGAAACTGCAAAGCAGTTAGAGGTAAAGAAGGATGGAAAAATGTAAATTGTAGCTGGTGTCAAATAAGCTTGTGCTTGCAAATTCACTTTGACCGATTTTGTAAGGACTCTCTTTGATTGTAACACCAGAAAAATGCAAAAAGGGCTGATGGATAGCTCACTAGCTTAATAATAACATAATTGAAACATGTAACATGTCATTGACGAGAGAAAACCAACAGGAATCGTATATACTATATGTATATATCAAAGAAGGAGCATTTGAGACCATACTCCAGTTATTTTCACTATCCATGAAATATACGCAAAGGGGACTTAGGTGCCAAAAAATCTTAGTTGATTCGGATGGAAGATGAGATGCTTTTTCACGTGATAGAATCCAAAAAGTCATAAACTAATTTTCGCACGTTAGCTCCCTTTTCGTAGACCAGGTCACATATAAGGATATTAACAAACAATGGCGTGTATAAATTTAAGAGCCACTTCATAAAAGAAATCACTGATTTATCAAACAGCCTACATATCAAACACAGCTGCCATACAAATGTTGTGTTTAAGAGTATCCTTAAATATTTCTGTTACCTGTATCTTCAAAGATGAGAGTATATGTGCATGCAAACATGTTCCAACAATTTCTGTACAACATTTGTAAATAATTTCATTTACAAACTTGTATTTGAGTATTTTTTACACATAGCTATGCTTGATTTAGCATTTCCATACACGCTTTGCATTTTAGTTACTCTTGTGCATTGCCTTTGTGGTTGACAGTGTTAGAGCTTGCCACATAATCTCATACACTTCACAGCTTGCAGTTGCTTGAAGGTTTAAAATGAGACACGCTGCCATTGGCAAAAGAGCGAACTGATTTTTCTAGGTGGATCGAAACAATTTGAAATGTATCTATCTTCTATGCATAGAAATTTCGGCAGCAGAAATTATTCAACAGCTGGACTAAAATTGAAAGGTCTTATTTATGTTATAACCTTTGTAAACTGGCTGAATTGGCACGAATCGTAATTAGCCGCAGATATGGTTATTTTTCACATTAAATTGATAGTTATATTTGGCATGGTTAAAATAGTTCTATTTGAAGGTAATCTCTCTCTCTCTCATCTCTCTCATATAAACACTCTTCCATATTTGTAAAGAGTTGAGGTAGTCGTTTTACAAAAGCTTCTAATGCCGTAAAACAACCCGACCGATAACTTCTATAATACTAGATATAGATTGCTAAAATCATCTATTGAATATTTGTTCTAGGAATAGATTTCTTAGTCCAGCTCTTAAGTTAGTTGTGATGCCTTTGATTATATAAGATTGTGAATAGGTTTTTAAAGGGTATACATAGATTAGTTTAGGACAGTTTGATAGGCTCGTGAGCCACACTTACGAACCAGTTTTCGTAGTAAGCGATAACAGATGGAGTGCTGTTACGTAGTTCTCCAGCATTCCAGCGCTTTACGTGAATTTCAATAGATTCTGCGGTTTCACTATCGATTCCAGTGTTTCATACCGCTGAACTAGCAATATTTGAAGCGATCTCTTATTGGTGTGGGATACAGACAATGCTCCATTGTGTCGGTGGTGCCATGCTCATGACATTGCCTGTAGTCATATCAATGTATATCCCAACCAACTCATTCCTTCGTTTTCGAGCTATCTTTATAAATAGTAAATACATACGCACGGCTCATTTTCCCTATATATTTGATACATACATTTTTCTTTAGCTCGTCTTTATTTAATGTACTTGGTATCTATGCTCTTACATAAAATTTAAAAAAATTATAATTTATTGCATTTTTAGGTCCACCCGCTACAATCGAGGTTGATATTATGGTACGGAGTATGGGGCCCATTTCCGAAGTAGATATGGTAAGGCCACTTCACATTAATCACAAACAGACTTTACTTTCAAATATTTACATTTATTCTTTATTTAAAGATAAAGATTTTCTTGGCATTTCAAAGCATATTTATCATGAGAAATCAAAAGTCTGTAAAAAATAGACCGCACAACAACTTAACTACTATAAAAAAACGCCGTTAAACTCACGCGTAAACACTTTATCGATCATAATTACTTTTCGCGAAAGCAAAAAGCCCAACAAATTTATTTATTTGCAGCCAAAYAAATCAAAACCAATTAAAGTCGCTCAGTCAAAACAGCAACAAATTGGGGGCGTCAAACAGCGCTTAAGCAACCAACCGTTATGCTGCTGACTGACTTACTTCAATTTAGTATTTGTTGATTGAGCAACCGCAAGCAACACGCTCTACTAATAACTACATAAACACGTATAAACCCATATACATACACTCATACAATCATTTTACGTTATTTAATCAACGCGACGCTTTTTGATTTGATTGCTTAACACCTCGCAAGTGGATTTCCTCTGTGGCAAATTTCTATTGCCTCAAAGTAAATATTTTCAATTTTTCTCTTCATTTCATTGCAGACTTATTCGATGGACTGTTATTTCCGTCAATCATGGGTGGATAAGCGTTTAGCCTTCAAAGGCGCTCAGGACACATTGGCGTTGAGTGTTTCGATGTTGGCGCGCATCTGGAAACCCGATACATATTTTTATAATGGCAAACAGAGTTATCTGCATACCATAACGACACCGAATAAGTTTGTGCGCATTTATCAGAATGGCAGAGTGTTGTATTCGAGCAGGTGAGTGGTAAAAATTATACATCGTACACTGTAAGCAAACTAACGATAAATATACCAGTTAGTTACCCAAATGGGCTACCAGTTATTTCGGTTAATGTTTCTATCAAATTCTAAAAGTCGAATTGATAAATATAAACATGTATGCACACATCGTAACTTCGACGTTTTTTTAAACTTTCTTCACCGGCCGTACATTATATTTACATAATACTGGTATAACCATCCCAGAAAAAACATTTACTAAGACAAATCGCAAAAGAAAGTCCATCCAGTTCGGCCGGTATTCGCAACTACAACCTTGATTAGGTCTTTGATTACGGGGCAATAACTCTAAAGTCACGGAGCCAAATCTGGTAAATACAGTAGCTGAGCGGAGACTCTCGTTTCGTGTACGATCAAAAAGTCACTAACAGTCATGCTCGAATATGGTGCATTATCATGATGAAAATCCCTAAACTTTCTGCTCAGAAATTCAGTCGTTTACAATAAATTGCTTAACGTAGAGTCCTTAAAACCGTCAATATGAATGTACAATAAACGAGATCATAGAAATCAATGAATATTTTTAGAACCACCTTTATTTTGGACCGAACTTGATGAGATTTTTTGGCTTAAACATCATTTTTGGAGCTCTATTTGCTAGATTGCCGAACAGTTTCGATATTCATAAACCCACGCCTCGGCGATACCAGTGATAATGTGTATGATGAATATATGGTCCTCAGCTACAATGCATTTTGTTTGCGACCTCCACTCGGCGCTATTTTTGGAAAAATTATGGTCTATTGGTATGTTTCATACCTAGAACATTTACCAAAATATGTTGAGAGAATCCATAAGAGATTTAGATGTTCTCTGCTATCTCTCTGTTATAAACACAACGCTTTTTAATCACTGTTTCTTTGACTTTTCCCATGTTATGGTCATTAACAGAGATTGATATATAATCCGCATGAAGTTTTTGATGATTTATAAAAACGGGTCGTCGATCGAAGAGCTTAGACTTATGTATGTATATCACTCAGTCAACGAATGTAAGTCAATTTTAGAAAAAAATAAGTGGCTAGCCAATTCTCCTTTTTCATTTAATTTCATTTCACAAAAAATTCAAAATTTTCTGCTTTCTTTCAGATTAACAATCAAAGCTGGCTGCCCAATGAACTTGGAAGACTTCCCCATGGATATACAAAAGTGTCCACTAAAGTTTGGCTCATGTAAGTGAAATGAAAACTGCCAAAAACTTATAAGCAACTGCATAAGTTGTATAACAAGTCACACAAGTTGTAAAGTAAATGCAATTGAGGCGACAAACATACCACCATAATAAAACTGGGTATGAATTTAGGCTGATATGGCTTGTATGAAATCTTGTTTAATTTTCTTAAACTCATAGAGCGTAATCTTTTCAGCTGAGCAATGCTTACGGCTGCTAAGCACATTATGTGCTTATGTATGTTATGAATTTGTGTGTATTGACCTTGGCAACACAAAGTCGCAAAGATGCTTATGTGAGTTTGAGGGAAGTTTGATAGAACAGTGACTTTTTAATTGAAACGACCACCATAATTTCATAAAATGTTAAAGTGTATTTATGTCAAAAACAATTTGCCTTGAATTTAGTTAGCTATAGACCAGCCAGAATATCGTATTTCGGATAGTCTTTTTATACCTCCTAAACAGTATTTCCATAAAAGCGTTCTACAAATAGGTTCTTTGTATCAATTAAAGATTAGTTATCTTTCAACAACGCTATATCCTGTATGTCAAAGTACCATCTTTTATATATGTTGAACTTTAGTTACCTCTCGAAACTGGAGTACCCCCCGCACGATTGCCTTCTAAGCCTGGATACTATTTGGAGTTAAGCTGCTGCTTATGCATATTCGTGTCTCATGTGGTTCTTTGCCTGGCACATCCATTTTATATCCCTTATATAGTAAAAATATCCAAATAGACTGTTTATGTCAATAATATTGTAATGGTGAAAAAAATTTGTTTAGACTTTACTGCTAGTGTATGTCAAAATGCCATCCGTTGTATATCAAGAACCTGAATTACCTCTTAAAACTGGAGTACCCCTCGTAAGATTGCGTTCTGATTCGAAACGCTGTTTTTGTTTAAGTCCCTACTTATGCATATACGTGAAAAACAAGTTTCTGTTGCCATTTCTACAACTGGGTGTCATTCTTAGTATAATAGAATGTAAATAACCTCTCGAAACTGGAGTATCCCTCGCATAATTGCGTTCTAATTATGGATATTGTTTTGAGTAAGCTTCTGCTTATGCATACGCATGTCCCAAGTGATTCTATGCAAGCCACATGCGTTTTATATCCATAACATATAAAAAAATTTATTCAAATAGACTGTTTAAATCAATGAAATCTTAAAAGCAAAAAAAAAAAAATTTGTGTAGTCTTTACTGCTGCTGGGTGTCTAAGTGCTAGCCTTTGTTTACGAAGAACTTGAGTTACCTCTTAAAACTGGTGTACCACTCGTACGATTACGTTCTTTTTCTGGATGCTGTTTTGACTTAAGTCGCTACTTATACATATGCGCAAATTATATGGATATAACCACGGCTTTGCGCGCGGCATCCATTTTAGTAATTTGTCAACATATACTTAATAACGAAAAGTCTTTCAAATAGCCCATTTTCTGGCTTACTAAAAAGTTTTGTGTAGTTCCTGCATCTGGTTGTCATAGTGCCAACCTTAGTATAATAGAATGTGAAAATCCTCTCGAAACTTGAGTACTCCTCCAACGATTGCGTTCCTGTTCTGGATACAACTTTGAATTCAGCACCTACTTATGCATATGCGTGTCCTATATGACTAACCAGCTCTAAGCTTAAAGTTAGCACATGTAGATACATTTTCTCTATAAATCTACAAATACAGAGAAAATGTGTTGTGGTCATCATTGAAACCAACACGTATTTCGAAGTTCTTCAGAAACCTTGTACTGACTTATCAAATTGTCCTCGTATATGTGACTTTCTTCTTCTTCATGTATGTATATATATTTATTTTGTATTAGTGCAATCTTACTATAAATGCAATTCAACGAAATGTTTATGCCTTTCCCATACATACCAACCCGACTGTTTATTTATGTTTTCAGTGGACCCCCCACTACAACCACGTATGTATACCTAATTGCCCACATATAAATATATAAACACGTAAGTCTCATATGTGGCCACCCTGAACACTTATCGTTTCGCGCCACTTTGCTGCCGGTTTATATTATTCCTTTCTGCTTTTTCGCCTCAGATTTTTCGCCCGGCCTGCTGCGATTTGTGATATTAAAATGATTTAAATAGCTCTTTTGCTGCGCGCTCGTCCTTATGAATGTCCTTACAGTTAGTGCAACACAAACTGCGCCACAAATGGACAATAAGAAAACGAAAACCAAAAAATGCACGCTTCTACAAGCGCAACTATGGAAACAAGTTAAGCTGTTGTTAGCCGTTTGTAGTTCATTTATTCGCTCATTCGTTTGTGGCGCACAAAGCAAGGCACGCTTACAATCAACAATACACGCACACAAGTACGTATGTTTATATGGCGATGCATATGTATGTGTAAGGAATTGCTTGTTGCACCCCAAGTACATAATCATTATTGTTTGTTGCGCGCTGTTGGCGGTCGCAGAGCTTAGGAGCTTGTGTGCAACGTGGAGCGTGCAGCGGCTTTTCTAATGAATTTGTCTGCCTGCCTGTCCGACATTCAAGCGCGCATTCAAGGCTTTAATTGATTGCATTTTGTGTGGAGAATTTAAGTCGGTTCAAAGAAAATTTTATTTATGTACATATGTAAGTGTGTAAGACAAGAATGAAATATGAGATGCAAAAGGGTACATTACACTTTTTAAGGATTTCGGAAGGAAAAGATTTTCTCTTTAATACAAAATTCCATTGTTAATCAAAATATATAATTTTGGCATATTTCAAAAAATTGGTAAATTCTTCAAAATGTCCGCAATTTTCGAGAGTGTTTCACACATTTACTACCAAAAAACTTGTGCCGTAAGCAACTGGCAGTGAAGAGCTTGAAAAGGGCGTGAATGTATTTAAGAATGCTCTAAATACAACTCTTCACTAAGCATGCCCTTACTCTGCAACTCAAGCACAAAACGAAGCCTATTTGGTGGAACCATGAGTCTGGGTCTTGAAAACGCAGAGTACGGGAATACTTCAACTAGTTCAAGCTAGCAGAAAACGACGACTGGCAGAACTCTTTGGAAGACAGAGATTTTAGCAATGCTACAGATTGCGTTCTGCCTATCCGTATCTTGACTAATTTTCATACTGAAGGCACGTAAAAACCACCCAGTCAAACCCTACTCCAAAGAGTTTAAGCCTTCTTGCTGAAAACGATAAAGAAAATCTTGGCAGCGCACATAAGGGCCACAGTACCTCCTAGAAGGGCAGATCAGTAGAGATTGCACTCCATACACTGGTATTTAATATCGAAAGGGCTCTTGCATATAACGAATATGCCCTTGGAGCATTCCTGGACGTTTCTGGAGCGTTCAACAACGTTTCATTGGCTGCAGGAGAGTTTACATCTAGAACCTTCGTGCATAGCTCTGAGCTCTCTACATGATCCCTCTTTTCAACTGGGAAATAAAGTTCAAAATAAATATAGAAAAAGATGGTTGGCTTAAAGGTATGTTAGCTACGTGCAACACTCTAAACATTTACATCGAAAATGGACGACGGAGTTGGTGCGGGAATATATGCTGTGTAGAGTTAGGCATAAGTTATTACGAAAGTCGCGGATCTGGCCTCTAATGCACCTGCAGGTAATTCCAGAGTCAGCATCTACGTTGATAGCCAAGCAGCAATGGATGCAGTAACCTCCTATCGCATATTAGCCAGAAGTGTCTTACGAAGCAGGGCTGCAGTGAAAAATATTGCCAGAAGCAAGCAACTTCACTTCTGCTGGGTGACAAGCCAAAAAGGCATCGAAGGCACTGAAATAACAATAATGGGAAACTGGTCTATGCGTGGCTCGTGGGCCTGCCACATCAACCTTACCTAACCTATGATACTTTCGAACTTATGGAATCTGCTTAGTGACATATGGTAAACTTCCATAAAAAATTATATTTTTCATTGAACTGATTTACATAATAACCTTAAAATCAACGCAAGCGCCTCTAAAATATAATATCAGCCTAACGTAGAAATTGGCCATGCGACCTAACAAATTATTGATAAGCAAAATGTAAGTGTATTACACCAACAACGTCGAAAATGCTTTAATTTCAATCATTATTTGTCTAATTCGAACATATTTTCCAGTCGTAAATCGATTTCTGCCGTTTCAACGTGCACTTTTGATTTCCATGACGTACGAGGCGTATACGTAACATCATTAAAAATCAATTCACACATTACTCTGAGCAAAATTGTTACAGATGTACATATATGGGTTTTAATGCGTACATATCCGCATAGTAAACCACAATGTGACACAATTTGACAGAACAGCACACATACACACATAATTGTATGCACGCATATGTACATATGTAGTTATATAGAGTGCGGCTGGTAAAAATTTGACAACAGTAAGCAGTAATTTGAAAAAAGCAAACATAATTGTAGGTAGAAATGTGCAAATGTAGATGTAGAATGTGAAGTAGAAGTACTCGGTAACTCTCTAGCAAAATTGTAGTTCAAATCTCATAGGACACAAGTGGCAGAGAAAGAAATATCGAAACCCAAGTATTGGAAGTTTTGATGTAATAAACGATTAATAATTAATAATATATGTATGCTTAAATATATGTTCCAATTGATTTACTGTTTAAAAATTATGCTGAAGAAATATCTCTCTAGCTTGCTATGCAATCAGCGTTAAGAGCTTCGGTACCCATTTTGGTATAACGGTTTCAAATCTTTTCCATCCCTACATAACCAGCGACTACCTATGTATATATATCACGTCTACGTCTGTATGTATGTCTGCGACATGCATATATTATTACGGTTACACAGCTTTGCATAACTGAATTGCGTAGCTTGGGGTGTCGTGGCGTATACGCAACCTCAATACAAAATAAGTAAGTTGCTGTCAAGTGTTTGATTCATTTGCAACTGACTGTTTATTGTTTTGTCGTTTGATTTGTGTTGCCATTTTTGGTGTTACCATGCCTACGCCAGTGAAGAAGAAGATATTTTGTGTATTTCTGGCGTCAGAAAAAAATCAATATGTATGTGTTTACTTACTAAGTGTCTGCGTCCTGTTATTACCGCCGACTACTGACGCATTCTTGTTGTTCTGGGCGTTACTTGTTGTCATTTTCATATTTATATACATATGGCACATATGTAAATTTTGATGAACCAAATACTCCGATATTCAAATGTGACTTCGAAGTGTCGGAAAATTGATGCCGAGATCATTAAGTTTGCATGGCGTAATTGCAAAAGTCACACTCATAAAACGAAATTGTTGCACAGTGAATGAACTAATAAGCGTTTTATATGTTTCTATTGAAAAATACTAGTTTACTTCTTTATTGATAAATATTTATATAAATAATTAGAAAAAATTGGTTTTGGTAATAATTCCAGTTCGGTTATCAACTCATACAACTACGCTTTCCCCTGGATCTCTCAATAGCAGCCATTTTCTATGATTCTTCTTAAGCTAACTTTCGAAACTTACACCAGGCCTAGGTGTAATGTCGTTTTGTTTCTGGATACTATTATACATACAGCTTTTACAACGTGTCCCATATGAAGCTAACTACTACTTTGCAAGCCACATTCACTTTACCCATTTTACATCCATTTCCTAGTATCCAAAGGTCCCCGAAAGAAAATAGCATAACATTAGACAATGTCGATGATTTCTTATCACCAAGACGTTTTAGTATTCACTCCTGCAAACTGTCTATCGAAATACTACGGTTTACATACGGAGAACTTGAGTTACCTATCGAAACTAGAGTTCACCTCGTGCGATTGCATTCTTATTCCAGATACTGTTTTCGGTTGTGCTTTTACTTATGCCACCGCGTGTTCGATATGAGTCTAACCAATCCGGATTAATTTTAGTTATTTTACTCGTACATCCCATACTTAATAACCACAACTCGTCGCAAGAAGCATTTTCTGGTATTCCGTTAGTATGTATTCGCTCGAAAAATTGAGACGTTTTCTATTACTCAGAGAATTTGAACGACTCGAAGTTCAGTATGAAGCCAAATTCTTTTTAAGCATTAAAAGGCTATAGAGTTTGATTCCTTGGTCTATTCAAACGTCATTGGTTTGCGTAAAGGAATTGTTTCTATTGTATTCATTCCAGATAATTTTCTTTCCCAAAAGTTTGGAGGAGGCACTTAATGTTAAGTAGACCAAACAATTTCTATTTTTAATAGTTATGTTGCAAAAAATGGGAACTTTTTTTTACTAATTGTTCGACAAAAGTTATTGATAAAAATCACGCGAGCATTTTTGTTATAGAAAAAAAATGTTGCGAAAAAAAATCTTTAAAATCCTCTGCATTTTTTTAATAGTATATACTTGAAATAATTAACTAAAAAATAATTTGAATTTTGAAGCCTATTTCCATAAATTAAGACAAAGCTTTTTAACTTAAACTTGTATCGCTGAAAGATGTTCTAATAATCAGCCCAATTTGTGCAGTGTAGGATATAGAGAGTTCTAACGTTCACTACTAGGCTCCAGACTGACTTTTCAAACTTAACATGTGTATGTCCCATTTTTCTCTTCAGAAAAAAAGTTTAATTCCTTCATTTTATTAATTACAAGTAAACCAAACTGTATTAAATCGCTTAATATAATACCCAATAGTTGAACCAATGTGGTGACTTAGAATTTTGCTTTTTTCCAAATCGAAAGAATAAATATTTACGTCAGCTTTTCACACCCCCGAAAACTTGACAACTTAATTCGATACTTGCGCTATTGTCAACATCTATAGCTCACCATCATTTGTAATGACACAGTGATGTCTAGTCGTTTATTTATATTGATATTTGCTGTTAACTTCTTTCTTGTAACAACTTTCTCATTTTGATGTTGCAAGTAAAAAATTGAAGCAGTAGAAAAATATATAAAAGACTCTACAAAATAATTACAACACACCAAACATACATACGCGTACCATAAAATCTAACGCACATGCATATTCTGGAATTGTTATTCTCCCCTTCGCCTATTGCTCCTTCTTATTCCATTACTTCTTCTCCTTCTTAACTCATTTGTTTTGTAAACGAATTGTTGCAATTGCCAAGCATCTCCACCAGTTTCCATTAAGTTGCTTGAACCAATCAATTTTGTGTTGTCTGCCACTTGAATTGTGTCAACATGCAAACACATTATCTAACTGTGCCAATAACACATACACTATAACAAAACCACACACATACTGACATACATTTGTTGATGGCAGTAATGTGTTAAAGAAATGTCAGAGATTTGGGCGTACAATAATGAATAGAGGAGCATTAATGCGATCACCTGGATTTGCAACGTAAGCATACATTCGTATGTATATGTATGTGTACAAACAACCATAACATTCACATAAATGTTTGGTGTGATTTTTGGTCTGGTGGAATCATTGGTTCGTACTTCTTTCGAAATGAAGCTGATGACACGGTTAATGTCAATAGATTTTAAATTCCTCCTCCGACTTAAACTTCTGCCCGCCGTGTGAATTTGCAAAGTTTAGGAGAAAATAAACTTCACTGAATCAAATTTAGAAAATGCTTAGAAACTCGTATCCTTATCCGGTGTAGTGTCATAGAATGATAGCACTTTTTTCCTGGCCAAATCGAACAATTTCGCGTCGTATAATAATAAAATCTTGTGACCGTTTGGCCTTTTTCATGTAGTCGGTTGATCTCCAGCAAATCCCAGTAAACGGTGATTATATTTTTCCCCGCCAATAGAACCATCGCCTTGTCATTAGAAGTCCACTATTTCGACAGTTTCTTGGTCTCTGATGTGTTCCAGTGGTTCCAGTTTCGCCAATGGGCACGAAACGATGCATAATCTTATTCCAGTTATGAAAACTAGCTCTAAAGTGGTTTCATGTTTCCTTTCTGATCCTTTTTCCCATATGTATACCATACAAAATTTCACCCCCGCGATCTTTCGACTTGCTGCCTGAGCTAGATAGGTAGGTAGGTCTAACGACGCACTTAGATCTTTAGGAGATCCATTGTAAAAACACCGGGACTAAAATCCCCTCACTTTATTGACACCTCTCTGAAAAACCCGTACTTTTTATGAACTTAATTAGTATTAAAAGCTTTATCCGTGCCTAGGAGGTTCATTTTATAGTCTCCTTTTCTTCCACCTCCAGATAGGATCCATGATATTCCTAGTCTGCGGGCATGTTGGCCAATTTGACAGTTATCTGTTGGCGCTCCTTCCAAAGACGTTGTGTCATTCCGAAGGCACATCAACTCCCTCTTTTCCGGAGTCTAATTGAACGCTGGTGCCCACTTTGGCTATTTCATCTGCTTCAAAGTTACGAGGAATATCACTATATCTTGCAATCTATTACACGTTTATCGTGAAATGAGATGTTAGCTTTACTAAGCGATCAAGGATTTTCACTGTAGTAACTTCTAAGTAGCTTAGCAATATGTGTATATAAATATATTTCTTGTTGCGAGCTCACTTCTTTTCAGAACAAGAAATTTATCTTAAATTGCTGTGATCTACACTTTGAAGATATGGCTGTGTTCTGGTAGACAGAAGACGATTATTTTATCTAACTTTGCAGAAAGGCAGCACCTATCATTCGATTATCTACTTTAGGCCCATTCATGTAGCTGCTTATCTCTGTGCCCCTGTTCACCTCGCCTTTTTCCATTCTTCTCAGGAAAGAAAGGCAATATTGGGTTCCCTTAATGTAGTATTGTGGTAATAGGGAGTATTCCTAATGGACTTAGAATTTTCAACAAAGAGCCCAATTTTTAACTCATAGATAATCAGATCAATAAAAACTGCAATAGCGCATTTTAATATCGTACTTACTCACCTCACTCAACCACTGCGTTCATTTAAACCATTATTAACACTTTGCTAACGGTAAACTTGTTGACACCCACAAATAATTCAATTTTCTAACACTTTATATTAACAATAAAACACTCAACCTTCCTCTGCTCCTCATTACAGTTGGCTATACGACAGCGGACGTTGTCTATCGCTGGAATCGCGAGCGCCCAGCTGTTGCCATCGCCGAGGATATGAAGTTGTCACAATTCGATTTGGTCGATTGTCCGGCGGGCAATCTCACCGATGTGATCTACAAAGCAGCCGCGCCACATGATGCCACACACAACAGCCACAAACCAGGCAATGCTAACAGAAACAGCAATAATTACTACAACAAAAATGCAGGCAGCGATTACAATCCGAATCGCAAGAGTCAGAAGTATGGCGGTAAATCGATGACTACATTTGCGGGACCGGGCGCGAAGAATCAGCATGTACGCGGTACGGGATTGCAGTTGGACAAAGGTGCCTTTGGAGGTGGTAGTGGTGGTGTGGGTGTTGGTGTTGGTGCGGGCCGTGGTGGTTTGGGGATCGCCAGTGGCGGTGGTGGTGTTGATGTTTTTGGTGGTATTAGTGTGGATGCGCCGGGTTCAGTGCGTTTCGAGTCGAGTCGGGCGTGTAAGTAATTTATTTTCTCTTTTATTTGGCTTTGGGGTGATTTTATTTGCAGTTTGTTTTTTGTTTCTCTTTTTTGGTTTATGTATTGTAATTAATGATTGCTCATATGTCATGTAGGTCAACTAGTGAATGCGTCGAAATGATCTAGTCAGAGTATTAGTGATAATAACTCATACAGAACGCATTGAACCACACTGCAGTGATTAATTTGCACCAACAACAATTGATTAGTAGCAAACCATATGATAAATTACCAGCAGCGCACAACACTACTTTACAATTGTGGTAACTTTTCACGAAATGCTCCTCTCTCTCTTAATTTTTTCCTCTTCAGCCGAGTACTCAATGCTTATGGTGAATTTCCACCTCCAACGTCACATGGGCAATTTTCTCATACAAGTTTATGGCCCCTGCTGTCTACTCGTCGTACTCTCTTGGGTCTCATTTTGGCTTAATCGTGAGGCCACCGCGGATCGTGTCTCGCTGGGCATAACTACTGTGTTGACAATGACATTTCTCGGCTTGGAAGCACGCACCGATCTGCCGAAGGTTCCCTACTTGACTGCTTTGGATTTCTTCGTGTTTCTTTCGTTCGCCTTTATTTTCGCCACCATACTACAGTTCGCTGTCGTGCATTACTTCACGAAATATGGTTCCGGTGAATGTTATTTCATCATCGAAGAGATGGACTCAGATACTGAATCAGAAGCGGACGCRCGCACGCTGAAGAGCGAATTTAATGTTAGCACCGAGTCGAAGTTATACGAGGTGATACCATTGTCGATGTGTTCGATACCGATACATAGCACGGGCAAGGGTTCAACGTCGGCGAGCAGCAGCGGTATTGGTGTGCGTGCACGTCGCAATTCGGGCACTAAGCGCCGTATACTAGGAGGTGGTGGTAGAGGTGAAAGCGGTACTGGTAGTGGCCGCTACTATTTGAATTGTTTCACTTGGTCGTGCTTTCGTCGGCGGAAACGTGGTCGCGTTGGCTTTGATATGTCGGATGAGGATGATGAAGAAGCGCATTTGCGTGCCGGTGAAGGTAAGGAAGGAAGCTAAGTGGCAATAGTACATTTTAATATTTTCATTTTCTTCTTTGAAAGGTATAATAAATTTATTTGAGAAGGTCATTGCCAATATTTTTTTTTTTAATATTGGTTTTAATTACCCTACCGAGATTTCAGGGTATCGTTGCTATTAAGAAGCCGAAAACCTACTACCTTAAGCTACTTATGAAAACGCTTGAAGTTCATCTCAAATCTTACTTCATTATTTCGAAATGTGAGGATTGTGAACAAATATTCCGAGGTGGTCCGTTTAGAAAAATTGTCGATTTATTCCTCTTGATACAGCCTTACTCACTTTTCTTAACATGCCTGAAAAGGATGTAGCTCTGTAAAGTAGGCCTCCGTGGCGAAGATAATCCTTTCATTCGACTTAAATTTCTATCCGGTGGTTATTTCAAGTTCGAACCAAATATGGAATAGAGTGTACGAAGCAACTGAAGCACTATTATGCACCCCAAAAACTGATGACTATCACATTATCGGACGATATAACAGGCTACGACTTCTTTGGAGCAATTTCGTTGTTTTAACTCTTTGTTGCTCTCGGGTGTGTGCCAATAGTCCCATGTTCCGTCGACAGGTTCAAACCTAGCTGCTAAGCAGCTCATCCAATCGGCAGCCATTCTTCAGGCAACCGATTCAAAATACATCTTGTGTATCCCAGAAGATGGCGACCATCATATTTCCGTTATTATAACAGACTTCGCCCGAATCCAGGCCTATCTGCTCTAGGACTGCGCTTTAACAACGTCAAACCTGACTATTAAGTGGCCTTGTCTAATTGACTGTCCTTCTTCAGATAGTGGATATAGACTAAATCTTGTGAATCCCCAAAAATGGTGAGCATCACATTTCTGGTCGATATAACAAGCTACACCTGCTTAGAAGCAAGTTCATCGAGTGAACTACACTGCTTTGGCTCTTCATTACTCTATTCCAATGCCTCGACGACTTCTCTACGGGCAAGAAACTAAACCGACTCTTCTTAGGGCTGCACTTTAGCTATAAGTATGTCAAACCTGGCTTTTAAGAACTTTATGGTTGCTTTTGCTGTCTACAGTGATCAAAACCAAACCTAAAACGATGGTTTATGCGATATTGACGCGATCGGTTGGAAACGCAAAGTATAATGGATCTTTCGAAAATAAACCCGCTATGAAAATAATAAATACCTTCTCCAAGAAACATCAAATTGAAGACTTTTAAGTTTTTGTGTTTGCAAGTATCTTTGGGTCTAACCACCAACGCTTTACAAATTGATTCGGTCCAAAACCTTCTTTAAATTATAATAATAAATATACCGACTTTTCAAACATTCTTTTTCTTGTACTGATCCTCTATTAAAATAAAATAAGTCTCACTTTTCTATTTTCTCTATTTTGCAACAGAGCCCACACCACATCGCGGCAGCGGCAAAAGACGCATGTCTTTCTACCGGCGCGAAGAACTAGAAGCACGTCGCAAAGGCAAGCGTGTACCGCAGTACAACTCTGTATCGAAAATCGATCGCGCATCTCGCATAGTCTTCCCAATGCTCTTTCTGCTCATCAATGTCTTTTACTGGTATGGCTACTTGTCACGCAGCTCACGAATCCTAGCGAATACACCGACGGCCACTTGATGTTACCTTTTAGCAATTTAGATAAAGTCCGAGAAGAAAACGAACGTACGGCTATGTGGTGGCGTTGAAGGCAACAAAAAGTTAAATTTACAAAAATTATTCGCTAATGATGTGACAAGCCATTGGTAAACTTGTTCCGCTAGTAAATTAAGTAAAAAATCTACATATTTTTGGAGAAACAATTTATGAAAACAAATGCTGCCGTTTAAATTAGAAAATAATTAAAATACTGCTAAGAAATTAAGCGAAAAAAATATTTCAGACAGACATAAAACATGTTAGCTTTCATCAGCTGTCACTGCTTACCACAATTTTGCTCAACAGCGTGCAACTCTTTTCTTCTTAACTAAATTGCTAAAATAAGGAAAATACTAGACACTAAAAAAGAGGGCTTTGTAAACTCGGTGTGAGAGTAACTGTTATGTAATTAAAACCGTAATTAAATGAATATTTGAGTACTAATAATGCATAATTAAATACACAAGCGTGATGACGTAAATCTTAGCTTTAAATAGACAAAAATAAAACAAGCTTAATTTGTTAAACAGTTTGAAAGCCACTAGGCATTGTGTGTGGGGACGTGCCCAATGTATTGTAAAAAGTTTTGAAAGCGTTGAAGTATTTCTAGGCCTTAACTGCATATACAAGAGCAGTGTGAGAAGGCATCGGAGATCGAGAGTGTAATGGAGGTGTTGTGTGTAAATGGTTAGAAAAACTGTTTCAGTTCATATATACATAAGTAATGTTATATACCATAAATAAAAAAATTATAAAAAGATAATAAATTTAACGTTTTTGTGGATAAAGTGTGCAGCACAAAATGTAAATATTTAAGTCTAAATATCGAAAAACTGCCCATCGGCTGGAGAAAGTATTGAGCTAGCTTTATTTAGCATAAGTAATGTAGTTTTAACCACTTGTAAATTCAGATGGATATTTAATGAGTTAAAAAGTTTGATTAAATTGTAAAAAATATAAAGATTTAGAAAATAAAAACAACAAACAAGTATATATTATTGTTATACATGCAGCTCTTAAATGTCTTAGCTTGCACTTCGTCTCAAATAATATTCGATAATTTTGCTTGTTTACGTACCCTTTGCGCCAGCAACGGGCCTCGTCGCTGAACAAAAAAAAGCCCATAGAGCGAAGCGAGCGAGCGGTTTCAATTCTTATACAAGCTGTATTTTGTGTGCGTAATCTGTCATAAAAAGGCTTTTGGAAAAAATACCTATACTTAGATCATCCGTTATATACATATAATTGCTTGGATTCGGATTCTCTGGTGGACCTTTTACTCCTTAAAGTCTTACCCTGACTTTGTTTATTACCTGACTCAAATGATAAAGTACTCGTAGCAGTTAGAATATAAATGTTACTGATCGAAATGATCGTGCTTATTTAAAAAAAAAAAAATATTTACCTATCTCAAAGCCTGCTGCCTTACTTTAGGCGTTTCACAAGGTGGTGAGACCGCCATAACTGACATAATTAAACTACCAAATCAACGCTGTATCTACTTACAACTGACATGAACGCCCTGCTGTAGCTTCTAACAATGAAAAATATATAACGAAGGAATAACGGCTTCCAGTTATCGAAGGAGCATAGTAGACGAAACGATGTTTGATATTCTTTTGTATGTAGATATTTTGGGTCAGTTTTCTGTCATATTCGGATTCGGCTCGTTCCGGATGACATTCGACCTCTTCATTTGATGAAAATATGAAAGGAAAGTGAAGAATATGGTGCATCAAAATCATCAGGAAAGTGTTAGAGATATGGCAAGAGCGCTCGATATTCCTCGCGAGTCCGTTTGAATAGGTTTGGTGGATATTTTTTGTGTGAAACATGTTTTTGCTCGACTCGTTCCGATAAAACTGAAAGCTTTCCTTGTTTGATCGCGCGAATTCCGATTCCACATTCACAGAGAGCATTATTACTGCCAATGAGACATAGGTTTATGAGGTTTACATTCAAACAAGTCAACAATCATTTGCATGGAACCCATTTTCAGTCGATCGAAGTGATAAAACAAATTTCGCTAAAGCAGCTGAGGGATAACACAAAAAATGCATATGAATAAAGTGTTTCAAGGAATGGAAAAATCGTTTTCAAAAGTATTTTACATCTGGTGGAGATTACTTTGAAGGCAACCAAATAAATATTGATGAATAATTAAATATTTTGCGTCTTATTTGCAATTTCCAGGCACTTTATTGCCACAATTTAAAGGGTATATAAAATATATTCTAAATAAGTTTCGTTATATGACCTAAAGAAGGCACGACCAAATCGGGTATATACTCTTGATTTACATTGGTATTCTTTAGCACCACATTAAATTCATAATCGCTGCTAGGACCAGAGCCAACAAGCAAAGTCTGGAACCCGCACTTGTGACCAAATAACATGTCAATCTCGCAACTGAAAACAAATATATTTATTTAAATATGTAAATATCTGTATTGAGGCGTTCTAGCATGAATCGACTTACACATCTCCGATCATGAGCGTACGCTGCGGTACAATTTTCTCCGACCTGATCAGTGCTCGACAAATTTCTGGATTCGGCTTGCCAAACTGCAAAGCTTTACGCTCCACACACGCCTCCACAGCCGCCGTCAGCGCAAAAGTGTCAGGTATACGATATTCGGGGAAACGAAGCATATTGTCAGCGTTCGTAGTCATGAAAAGACAATTCGCATTTGAGCTAATATAATTGCAGGCTTTAAACAATTTCACGTAAGAGAAATGTCTATCGAAGCCCACAATAACAGCACCCACATTCTCAGCCTCCTATTTGGCCACTTGTTGTGTAATCAAATCATCTAGTTTATCTGGTATTAGTTCGGCGCCGGTTCCGAAACTTTCAATACCAGCTTCGGTTAATGAATTGCCTACAGCTTCGGTGCCTATTATGTAGACTTTCTTTCGAAAATTGCGCGCCTTCAGATACTCAACAATTGAGTTTATAGGCGCTATAATGCGAGATTCATCTATTTCAAATCCACTTGCCGTAGCTTTCTGCCAGATTTCGCGACGCGTGTTCTTGCTATTATTAGTAACAAAATAAACTTCCTTGCCAAGCGATTTGAGTAATGCAATGGCTTCAGGTGCGCCGTCCAGGGCTTATTTTAGATTGCAAACGAGTCTTCACAAAAAGCGCTCTTGTTTACTCAGTACTTTTACTACCGCAAATTTTTCTCTATGCGCTTTACAAATATCAGTTACTCACCACGGCAATCCGTGAACACCGTATCGAAGCTGTTGAGCCACTTGGCCATTTCGGCTTTTATTAGCTCCACCAAATCTGTAGGCTTCTTGTTCATTTCTTACAAATTATTATTTGAGAAACCAAATAATTTTTTAATAACTTTAAGTGCCTGGTCCAACCGTTGAATAACTTTGCTCAAATGCTTATAAGCTACTCACAACAATAATCATATAATTGATAACTGACCAAAAGATCGTGTTTAGATAGTGATAACCGAAAGCTCACTGTCCTACTAGTTACTTAATCGTTTTGATAAAAAGTGGCATTAACAAGTTGGTGAGACTGTCACAGTGAAAGCCGATCATTATGAGTTCACTGCGATTTCACATAATTAAACTAATAAATCAAAGATATATTTACTTAGAACTTTTATGGTTGTTAAAGCTCAGCAAGCAAAACTTGTGGAATTTTAAATAAAGATTACAAATATGTGGACTGTGGGCAAAAAATAGTAAGACTTTTTCTCTATGAAGAAGATCCGACGTTTTCGAGCCAAATTTTTTTCAGCGATGAGGCTAAATGGGTAGGTAAACAAGTAAAATTGCCGCAGAAGAGATTTAAGAGCTGCTATTTCATCCCGTAAAAATAAGGGTTGGACGTAGTTTGTGCACCGGTGCACATCATCGGTCCATATTTCTTGAAAAATGTTGCCGGTGAGAACGTAACCGTCAATAGTGACCGTTGTCGCGCCATGATAACCAACTATTTGATACGTGAAATTAAAGCAAAGTGATCTCGGCGACATTTCTTTTCCAGAAGACGGCGCCACTTCCCACATAACGCATGATTGTGAGAACACTTCCTTGAGCAGAAAATTTCACGTTTTGCGTCGGTCGGTTGGTCATCAAGGTCGTGTAATAGCGTGGAGATATAAAAAGTCTAAAGTCTATGCGGACAATCTTTTCCTCGTTTTACTGAAAAAGCTGGAGAAAAACATCGCTCGGTAGCTGTCGACTAGTCGAAATGCTCGAAAGAGTCATCGAAAAGTGGACTCAACGAACTAACATTTGAAAGGGATAATCTTACAAAAATAAAAGGACAAGAACGGTCTTTCGAATGATTATAAACATTCCCCATTAAATTTGAATAGAAATTTTTGTGTTTTTTCTTTAAAAAAGTAGGGAATTTCGAAATCGAACAACCTTTAGTAACTATAATAAAAATCTTTAATTATCTTTATACTCGTTCACCTCCATAATAAAGAAAGTGTTTATTATTTTTTATTATTTTTTTTTTTCATAATTGGATAATTTCAAAGAAAGCCAAGTCATTAATTGTAAAAGAAATATTAACACTAACTGCAAATGCTTCTCAGCGGACGCTGCGATACTCCGAGACCACTTTTTCACACAAGCTCTGATCAAATCCAACAGTTCCGCTTTAAATACATTTTCTCCGATATTCTTAAATAAGCTTTTTTATATCAGCCAGTGAAGGCACGAAGAAGTCGGGTATAAAACCTGCATTTTCAATTGGCTGCTGCAGCACCTCGTTCAATTCATACACACTATTATGGCCTGTGCCCACGAGCAGAGTCTGGAAACCGCAATTGTGACCAAATAGGACATCGACCTTGCAACTGAAAATATATATTTATAACAAATTGTACTTCAACCTGCTTCTAATTAAGTCTCCACTTACACATCACCGATCATGAGCGTGCGCGCTGGCACCACTTTCCCCGACTTGATCAGTTGCTGACAAATCTCCGGATTCGGTTTGCCAAACTGCAAAGCTTTACGTTCCACACATGTCTCCAAACCGGCCAACAGCGCACCAGTACCAGGTATACGAAATGCAGGATAACGATGTACCGTATCGAGATTAGTGGTCATAAATAGGCATTCCGAATTCGAGCAAATATAATTGGAGGCTTTCAACATTTTGGCGAATGTGAAATGTTCATCGAAGCCCACAACAACAGCACCCACATCATCAGTGTCTTGTGTGGCCACTTGTTGTGCCAGATAGTCATTTAGTTTACCCTGTAGTATTTCCGGACCGGGTCCGAAACTTTCAATACCCACCGCAGCTAAACCATTACTTATGGCTTCCGAGCCTACTATATAGACTTTCTTGCGAAAATTACGCGCCTGCAGATACTCAGCAATTGCCTTTATGGGCGCCAAAATGCGGGATTCATCTATATCGTAGCCGATCGTGGTGGCTGTCTGCCAGATTTCACCACTAGTTTTAATGCCATTGTTGGTGACAAAATACACTTCTTTGCCGAGCGATTTGAGTAATGCAATAGCTTCGGGTACACCGTCTATGGCGACGCCCTCGTGCCACAGTACGCCTATGTGAGTTAGAGTATAAATTTATCAAGTGAAAGTGCAATAATCAAATGCGACTGAGCATTTTAGCTTGCTAAAGTTTGTGAAGAGCAAGTAGCGCAAACAGAAAGCTCTCGCTTACTCAGCACTTCTTCGTCGCTCAACACAAACCACTCAGTACTTTTACTATCGCACATTTTTTGTTTGTGCTGTGCAAATAATGAAATCAACAAAAACAAACAAAAAAAAAAAAACTCTTCCATTTGCACTCACCATCGCAATCCGTAAGCACCGTATCGAAGCTGTTGAGCCATACAGCAATTTCGGCTTTTGTTAGCTCGGTCAAATTCGTAGGCTGACTTTTGTGCATTTTTATTATTTTTTCGATTTTTTTTGTAATTTATTCAATATAACTTTTTACTAAATATTTTCCTATCGTCTTAACTTTTAATAATGAACACTGTCTCCAGCACACGCGTGGAATTACGTGCCACAAATGTTCGTAAAAGACCCGCAGCGGTTACAGAAAAAATGATAACTAATCGAAGAGAGAACAGCTGGTGCTTCTGTGACTTTTTGAACACCAAGTAGAGAGACCTAACTCTCCCCCATTGTATCCAAGTCGGCATGTTATATCATTATACTACTCAAGAACATAATCAATGTTATATTTGGTGTCACAATCTATATTTCTCTCTTTCGTAGTTTGTGCAAAGTAAACAAAAGTCCAATCAAGCGGTTCTGGAAACAGTTGAGAGACGCTGATGAACATAAAGTGATTAATTTGTGTAAAGTAGATAGTTTTGTTGAGGAATATGACAAAGATTTAGAAGAGGTTTGGAAATTTTCTTATGTTTTCAATTTAACGGTTGCTTTTTGAGACTTGCGATTTTCAAGGAAGTAATACTTTTTCGGAGTTGGTCTTGGTCTGGTATAAATCAATTATACTTAGTTAAGTTGAACAAATGGTTTAATAAACAGACTTACACTGAAACAACTTTCCTAAATCGTGCAAATTTATCAACGAAATATTGCTTCGGTTCGCGCGACTCAACGCACGCTGTTTCCAATATTCGGTCGACATAAAACCCCAGCAGTGTCGGCAATTCAAGCAACTATGGATTTGTTCGCTCCACCTTTACCCCAGTGGATATTGAGCGTCCTCAGACACACTTCATCCTCATCCTCAGACACACCATACAGTGCGCACCGATACCACTATTACTGCTGTGTGGCAGAGTATCGAAGAAAACCCGCATGAGTTCTGCCCACACCGCGCCAAACGATTGGCTATGCCTATACACTTTACAGAAAATTTTTCGGAAGCATTTTGGTTTCTGGGCTTACAGAATCAAATTTGAATAAGAATTGAAACCGAACGACCATCAAGCTTGTCGCAAGTTCGGTGAATTGGTACGAAAGGAAATAATCGGTCACCGATTCCGAATTTCACAAGAAAATTTTGTTCAGCAGCGAACCACTTGTTCAGAACGAGCTTTGGTGCCACCAAGACAGCGCTACATGCCGTAAAGCCAACGAAGCTCCGTTTGCAGTAAGAAGTGGTCGAAAATTGGGCCTCTCTGTGTGAGTTATGATTAGTGAGGAACAGAACTGTGATGATTGTGTTAGCCTTAGACGATATTAATGTATCCATTATCGGTTTACCACAGTTCTTACAACGGCCAGGTCTAAGTACCCAGAACGGACGCTATATAGTTTATCTCTCTTTATCCTGGAGGCAACTCTGTAGGAAACTGTTTATAAAACGCTGTTGTGTTCATAATCACTTCCCCACCGTTATTACGACAGTCAGATCTATGTAAATATACCGAGGCGAGATTTTTGTCCATCGAAGGACTAACCACTCGGCAGCATTCAATTAAAAATATTGAGGATTATTTACCACTACAACAATAACATGATATGTGCGTCAAGCGTTCAGCTGGAAATTAAAGTCTCAAGCCAAGATGACATGCGATTCATGGCGATCCGTATTTAACTAAATAAACGTAGACTACGTGAGATTGATGCTGCATGTTGTTGCAAAACTATCGTCATGTGTCTGTGATAGGCAACTGCCGACTTTTGAATAAACAAGTTTTTGCCGTTAGACGTACATATTTATATTTATTTGCATAGCCGATTATGAGTCAGTATTGTAGAAAATATCGTCTATATAAACATATATGCAAATAAATAGATTTGCTTTCGTAGCAGACCCCACTAGATTTGTATAAGTAAAAGTAATTATACCCTGAACAGGGTATATTAAGTTAGGCTTATCTGTCTGTCTGTATATACGCGTTCTAATCCCTTAATTATTTTTTTTTTATTTTAGAAGAAAGTAACCCATTTGACAGTTACGCCGGTATCCACCATACAAACTGATCGATTAAAGTCAAGTTCTTGTATGGAAAACTTTTTTATTTAACGAGATATCTTCGCGAGATTTGGCATATATTTGTCTTCAACGTCACTGTACAATCTCCGTTACCATATAAACTGATCGATCCAAATCCAAGTTTTTTATTTTAGAAGATATCTTCATGAAATTTAGCATGCCTTTTTTCCAAGCCACCACTATAATCTCCGAAAAAAAAATTTCAGATCGAACCCCTATAACATATAGCTGTCATACAAACTGATCAATCAAAATCATGTTCTTGTATGGAAAACTTTTTTATTTAAGAAGTTTTTGTGATGATCGAATCACTTTAACCATTAGCTGTCATACAAACATCAATACAAATGAAAATGAAAAAATTTGTATGGAGTTTTTTTTTCTGTGAAGGCTATTTTCTTTTTTTTCTATTCTTTTCTTGTTTTTTATTTAAACAAAATACATTTTATAAGTATATACATATACGTAAACATCTTATACGTCAATTGATTTTATTGCGATAAAGTGATTGACAACAGCCCAGCCCCTGCTGCTGCTCGTTTTTAATATTCTAGAAAAGGGAAAATTCCTAAAGGTTCTCAAATGAAAATAACAATTGTAAAGTCTAATCTTTTTTAACTGATTACTTTGTTTTCTGCTGTTACCAATGATTAATTGCTTAGGGATTAGTTGATGCAATCACCTGCACAAACGTACAAATTTCTCACAATAAATACTTGTGGAAATCAATGTACATGCCAAATATACATATGTACAAACTTACATATGTACATAAAAATGTACATATACATATATATATATATATATATTATTTATTGTGGTTGGAAAAACAAAAATTTGCAAAATCTAAATAAATTTTGCTTTGTTATATAATTATAATAAATATTGTTTTGCAAAATATTTTATTAATTTAATTTTTTTATACTTACATATACCATTTTTAATAAATTGCCAGCCTAAAAATAAATATTTGCACTTGTTTTCAATATAATTATTATTTTTTTCTGGAAATTTAAACAAATTTATTCAAATTTTTATATAAATTAAAATTAAATATTATTCACGCGATAAACTTGAGCGATTTATATGCTTTTAGTCACGGAATGTCAAGCCAGCCGCATTCCAAAGACTTACACATACACATATATATAGTTTGCTGTTCAACAACATTGTAAAAAGAAATACAATTTTGTGTATATACATACATACATAAAAAACTAGAAAAATATTAAAATATTTAATGTGATTAGCTTATATAAACATATATTTAAAGTCCACTATATATGTATGTATATACATATTTCATATAAACTCAAAATATAAACGAAAATTGAAAATAGAAAATAAAATTACATAAACTCCATAATTTGTTTTGATATTTATATAATATATGTATAGTTCATAAAAAATGTTTCTATAATTATTATTTATACAGTTATGATGATAATATTCTCTTATTAATTTCATATAATACGTATATATAATATAAAAAGTTAATATTAATTTTAAAAATATATTTTGCTAAAGATTGCTTTTAAATAAGCGCCAGCAAATCCGCAAGTCTCGGCAAATATACATCAGGTATGAGTTTTTTGTGCTCCGGATCACTAGATTGCTGCCAAACATGCACATCGCTCAACTGATTGACACCTGTGCCGACCAGCAACGTCTTGAAACCGCAATTGTGGCCCAGCACTATGTCACTGCCGCAACTAAATATTAAAATATAAAAAAAAACCATATAAAATCATTGTTAAATTAATAAATATAACTTTTCCCAAAATTTCAAACCCTTCACATAAACAACTCACCAATCGCCGATCATAAGCGTACGCGCTGGCTTAATGCTGCCATTCTTAATCAGCCACTCACAAATGCTGCGATTCGGTTTACCAATCACAATCGGTTCGCGCGCCGTACACGTCTGCACGGTGCGCACAATACTGCCCGCATCGGGTATCACCATGCCAGTGATTGGGAAGCGTTCATCCGTATTTGTAGCGATGAACAGACACTTTGGATCCGACAAGTACACGGAAGCCTTAATCATTTTACAAAAACTGAAGTGCACATCGAAACCCACAACCACAGCGCCAATATCCGTTTCCTTACGCAAACCGGACTGTATATATGCGGTTAGGCGACCGGACATAACATCTGGCCCCACTTCAGTGTGCTTAATGCCCACCGCCTTCAGTTCGTCTGTTATGCCAGCCGTGCCTATAACGTACACTTTGCGCTGGAAGTTACGGGATTTCAGGTAGGCGGCAGTGGCGTAGGAGGAGGATATAATGCGATCGGCGCTAATATCGAAACCCATGTTGTGCGCTTTCTCGTATAATTGTTGACGCGTACGCGTTGAATTATTTGTGCACAGGTAAATTTGTTTGCCTAAACGTTTGAGTTGGCGCATAGTTTCCGCGGCACCTTCAATCACATTATCGCCCAGCCAAATAACACCTGGCGTCGTAAGGATATTTAAAATTGCAGTGTTTTTTTATTTTAAAGCCGTGTGGCAAATGCGCTGTACTCACCATCACAGTCACTAATAATAGTATCGAAGCTGTCCAGCCATTGACGCACCTGCTCCAAAGGCTGCTCCAATAAATTCACACAACTTCCTTGATACATATTTGCGTTTTTAAACTGTTACTTGGGAAAATTCAAGTTAAGAGGCGCGCTTAAGCTTATTTACAACTTCCAACAGCTTTTGTGTCTAAAATAATTCTGAACCTCCAACGGTGTTTATAAGGGAATAAATTCAGCGCATATAGTCTGGAGTCGTGATGCCCTTTTAACCCTTTTCGATCTGGTTTGTGATAAGCGCATATCACATGAAATTTGTTATTTTAGAAATCTTGTTATTATTTAACTTTTTAGTTTATTCACAATTTTTCACACTCGACCTTTCATAACACTATTTGTACAAAAGAACATTGTCGGACAGCAATGCAAGTAACATCAATACACAACTATAATTAAAAAAAAATTTGGTGTACATATACAAATGTATTAAAAATTGTTAGCGTACAAGTTTAGGTTAGCTAAATTGTTGTCATTTTAAAAGAATATTTACTAATATAATACCAAATAAAGGTAAAGTATAATATATATATATATTTGTAGCAATGTTGTGTGTTTCTGCTTCGGTTTTTAGTTTTTGCTTTCGTTTAGTGCTTGTTATTGTTATTACATTATTATTATTATTATTTTTTTTTTGTTTACAGCCCACTAACTTAGAAACGGCTGCTGTGGGTACTGATTTCATATTTATGTTATTGTTTAAAACTAACACTACATAAATGGCAGCAAATCGCCCAATTTGGGCAAAAAGACATCGGGTATTAGCTTCTTCTGTTCGGGATCATCGGATTGCTTCCACGCCTCCACATCGTTCAGCTTGTGTATGCCGGTGCCGACAAGCAGCGTTTGGAAGCCACAATTGTAACCCAGCAGTATATCGGTGTTGCAGCTAAAAGCAAATAACGGTATCATCAGCAAATGTAATACACATAACACCATATGCAACACTCACCGATCGCCAATCATTAGTGTACGCGCCGGATCAATTGTACCCTCATTTATCAACCACTCACATATGCTTGGATTTGGTTTGCCAATTACAAAAGGTTCACGTTCGGCACATGTTTGCACTGCGCGCACAAAACTACCCGAACCGGGTATCACCATGCCGGGCATCGGAAAACGTTCATCCGTATTTGTTGCAATGAACAGACACTCCGGATTATCCAAATACGAAGCGGCTTTGATCATTTTGCAAAAACTAAAATGTTCATCGAAACCCACAACCACAGCGCCAATTTCGGGATCTTTACTAAAGCTGGTCGCCAGATAATCGGCCAGTGTGCTGGTCATTACATCGGGACCCACATCGCTATGCTTAATGCCCACAGCATCCAGTTCACCCGTTATACCGCCGGCGCCTATCACATACACTTTCTTCTGGAAATTACGCGCCTTCAGGTATGCAGCAGTTGAATGCGCTGAAGAGATCATGCCGTCGGCTGTGATGTCGAAGCCCATGCTGTGCGATTTCTCAAGCAGCTGTTGCCGTGTTTTGGTCGAGTTGTTGGTACAAAAGAATATCTTTTTACCAATCGTTTTGAAGCGATTCATTGTATCCACAGCACCTTCGATGACATTACTGTATACCCATAGCACACCTAGGCGGAAAGTGTGAAAATAATTAGTAAAATAAAAATCAAAATTCACACTGCAGAAAAATTCCGACTCATTACTTTTATAAGACAAGAAACTACATGTACATGCATAAATACATACACACACACATACATAAACCAACTATTAGTTCCAGTTAACCATTATGTATACTGTCATTCAGAATTTACAACCGTGACATTGTCATTGTGCTAATAGACACCTTGACCACATTATCACTGTGGATAGTATGTACATACATACATTTGGCTTCACTACACATTTCATGGACATACATACATATATGTACATATGAATAGATTGCTGGTACGTCAACAAAACGCACACGAAAATTTCCACAGCATACATTATAAAATAAAGTTTAGGATACCGCTACCAATACGAATTACGCAATGTTGCCTCATAGTTTATAAGTACCCAACGCAAATTTATATATGCCGCAAAAAAAACTTATCGCAATGAAATTGTGAAACACTCAGCCAAGTGACCTTAAAGGTCAAAACTTTTTGCACTTCGCTATTCTCGGTCTTACGTTATGTGTTACATACGTTATATATTTTAATGCACTTACCATCGCAATCGGTGATGACAGCGTCGAAACCGTTCAGCCATTCCTTGACCTTCTCCGGTGACTGCTCCAGCAGATTCGTACAAGTTTGTTTGTACATGTTTGTATAGTGTTTACTAAGTACGCTATAGCCTCTGTTACCCGTATTGCTAGTATATAAGCGTCGCTAAACTGACATACAATTATTAATCCTTTGCGTGTCCACTGTATTAAATGCACACAACCACAATCGTAGAATCCACTGCGTTGACTGTTCAATTGACTGCCAATATTACCGCTACTACTGTCGCCACTTTCGCTTCCACCACTAAATCTGCCGCAACCAGTTTCTATTGGGAGGCAATTTATTTTTTGGTATAGCTTTTTTCTTTTTTGAGGAAAAATAATGTATAAGTACGTATTTATTTTGCTCTTTTGCCATTCACGATCACGTTTGAAGAAGCAGAACGCACCAATAGCAATTGGCAGAGAACACAGCGATAAAAGTGGCACGTTCCAAATGTTTGGTGAGTCAGGCAATCATAAGTGATTGGCTCTCTCACGCCTGCTCCATAGCGCGCTGCACTTAAACCATTTATGTACTATACATATGTGACAATGTCAGTCCAATGTCTGGCTCCTCAACACGTGCGTTGCTGTGACAAAGCCACTTATCGATTTTCTACAATTATGTATAGCGCAGTCTGCACCACTTTTGCCTCTACAACAAAGAACTAAACTTTTTTGATATATAACGTTTGCTCTTTGCCGCTGTACTCTATGCAATATTATTTGAATTTGCTGATAACTCTATGTTGCTCTTGAATTTCACAAATTAATTTACTTATCGAAGAGTTCAGCGCACCTCCCTCTGGCAGTGATAAGGAAACGTTTTCTTCAATAGTCCGCGTATTTGTTTGACATTGACGTTTGCGTTTTCAGCTTTTCCACTTGCCTTTGCTCCATTCATCAAATTTCACTATTCACGCGCAGAAAGAGACAAAAATTGAGCACAAACTTAATTTTTTTTCTTTTTATAATTCAAGAAAATGTAAAATCAGCAGAATGCAATAAATTGCACTTATTTTGTTGCTACTTTTAACATCGTTTTTCAACTGTATTTGGCGTTTCTGTAACAGCTGATTTATTCATTCTCTGACACTGGTATATATGTACGTAAATAAAACAGAAGCGAAAGGGCGGAAAATTTTACATTTTATTAATTGTTTTCGGGAAATTTAATTACGTTTTAATTTGTATTTAAGTGAAAGGAAAACTTCTTATTACATAAGTTAATTTCACTATTTTTATATTTTCTTACAAAAAATACATACAATTTTGTTTTAAATTTGTAAAGAGATCAATTGCTCAGTGACATATACTACGTTAAAATTTAACAGCGCTCTCTTCTCTGGTATTCAATGACATTGCGTTTCTTGTGCTTTATAAGTTTTTGCATCCCATCGCTTTTCTCTAAACAAATTATTTGGCAAATTGGCTATAAATAAATGTAATCGTTAATCGATGAAAACGAACATTTTACGATTATTCATAAAGAATTTTGTTGTTAACACTTTAGCGGGGCAGGAAGTAATTTAAATCTGCCAATTTCGGTATATACGCATCTGGCATTAAATGCTTTGCCAAATTACCGTTCAACTTCTTCAAGTGTAGCACATCACTCCACGTATGTGTACCCGTACCAACTAGCAGTGTTTGAAAGCCAAGATTGTGTCCAAATGGCATATCCGTTTGGTAGCTAAACGCATAAAAATTAAGTAAACAAAAATAATCATTTCAAAATAGCTGCCACGTACTTATCGCCTATCATTAGAGTATTTGCAGGTTGTATCAGACCGTTTTGAATATATCGCGTGCACATATTTGCACTAGGTTTCCCAATAACAAACGCCTTTCGACCGGTGCAATACTCAATGGCCGCAACAAAACTACCAGTGCCTGGTAACACCATATCACCTGTATATGAACTTGCGTCCACATTAGTGGCAAGAAATAAACAGTTCGGATTTTTCAAATAAGTCACAGCTTTAGCCAACTTACAAAAGCTAAAATGTGTGTCATAACCAACAATAACTGCACCCACATTCGCTTCCTTTCGGAATTCTGTCGCAAACTTTTCAACAGTTTCATGCATTATATCTGGCCCGCTATCATTATGTAAAACTATACCAGCCGCATCTAATTCGGTGGTGAGCGCTTCAGCGCCAATAACATATGCATATTTAAGAAATTCCAAATCTTTTAAATATTGCGCTGTTGCATGCGCCGTACAAAGCACCTCATTTTCACGTATATTGAGACCCAAACGTTCTGCTTTAAAAGCATGTTGTTGACGCGTTTGTGTGGAATTATTTGTACAAACATAGATTTGCTTCCCGCTTGCTTTCAATTGGTTAAGAGCATCAATTGCACCCGGTATTGGTTTGTCGTAGATCCAGAGAACACCTGAAAGTAAATTTAGTTTACAGTTAAATTAATGGCTTTAACTATTTGAAATTTACCTTCGCCGTCTGCTATGATCGTTTTGAATAGATTTAACCAAGACCTCACCTCCGTTGCTGGTTGAAGCAATAAATTTGTGCATTGTTTTCTGATTGTTTTCGTAGTTGTGTATTCAGTTGGCCTTGAGAAAGGTTTGCTCGTATCAAAATGCAAATTTTGACAAATTTTTAGAAGGCCAATAAGATCAGCGAAACGGGATAGAAAACGCATATTTTTAAAATTATCTAACCATTTTTTCATGTAAAATAATTTCTACTTTTTTTTCAAAGTACTGAAAGTGCGCTATTTGTAACTTCATTTGTTTACTTTTATTTTAATTTTTCGTCACTAAAGTTACTTTCATACATTTTTATTATTTTTTATGTTCTTAGTACCTCTTATTAATTGCTAAAGTATTATTTTGTATTAAACTCCCTAAAAAGAAAAACGTCATTTTATACTAAACTAAATTTAAATAAACTAACGGTAATTTTAATTAAAATGTTTTGTAAATATTTATATATGTATGTATATCGTTTTTCATATGTATGTATGTAAAATCTTGGCCCAATAGTGCTGCTGTGCAGCGCTCTTGACACAATGGTGGTTTTCATGCTCTTAAATTTACAAATTACCAGTCGTTTGCTTTCCAAATTATCCATGCATGTGCAATTCTTCTATCGTTATCATAATAAAATAAAAAGTTTATTCAAATCAAAATTGCAATTGATTTTACTTTTCCCCACATACCCACTAATAAGCGATCAATAATTCTTTCAAAATTTTTTTTTGTATTTGAAAGTCGTCGTATTCAAATTTACAAAAATGCAAAATTCCAACCTTATTTATTTTATAAATTTATGGTGTCATTAATAAATTGTAAATATTTTATTATTAACGCTTGCTTAATCACACATCCATAGATAATTACTCATTGAACGACTACGGCACTAAACTAATTATGCGGTCACACTTTTTAAATAAAATTATATTTACTAGCTGTTTGTTTATACACAACTTTTTTTGATTAGAATAAATTATTTGAATTGGAAAGTGTGTATTGAAAAACAAAATTACATTAAAATTAAACTAATCATTAAGTTACTGTTTCTAAATCTACATAAGAAAATTGCAATTTGCAAAATAAACATTTGCTGAGTTTGTTGCTGTTTGCATATATTAGTTTGCTAATTGTGTGAGGATACAAAATGTGTGTTTGTGTTTTCTCTTGCAATATTAAGTTTCAGCGCGACGCTTTTATTTTGCTTTCTTTTTGATTCACATTTTCATTACTTTTTGTTGCTGCATTCACTTTTGCACCACGAGTGCATTTTGTCACATCACTACAGCATTAATTGCTGTGATATCGTGCCCATGTCATTTAGCATCGGCGCTGGTGTCATTTGTTGCTGTTGCACTGGCTGTTGCATAGCTACCACTGTGCCGGGCATAACATTTACACCGCTGCCTACTGTACCCGCATTACCACTACCCCCAACCATTGGCGGTATGCCACCCATTGTAACGCCACCCACACTGCCACCACTCACACCAACACCTGTACCGCCGCCGCCGCCGCCGCTACCACTGCCACCTGCCACGGATCCTGCAGCTGAGGGCTCTGGACTATGGCTTTTCTTTTTACGTTTTTTCTCCTTTTTCCGTTTCTTACGCTCTTTATCGTCTTCATGCCGTTTTTGTTTTTTATGTTTACGCTCGTAGGTCTCCAGTCCAGCGGAATCTGTAAGCAAGCCAGAGAGTTAAACGTGTGTTGGTACAGAATTTCTGCCGTTACAACAACAACAACAACAACAACGTGTGTTGGTATAATGTAGCGTTGTAATTCTTACCCATGAGTGATGTTTCTTGTGGCACAGCGCCGTCTTTGTGTTTGTGCTTTTTATGCTTATTTTTGTGTTTACGTGCGGGCGTCGTATTCAGCGCACGATACTGTTCAGGTAGCTAAAAAATGAACACAATGTCAAATATTTGCAATATTTGCAGTGTGTTTTTAAAAGTACTCACAGGTCCAGGATGCAGGCGGAAACCGGCTAATTGTACGGCAGTTAATGGCACTAATTCCTTGCCCACAATCGGCGGTTTTTCAATAACACTACGCAGTGTGCTGTTTTCCTGCATTACAAGGGGTGTTTTATAAATCACAATTATCATATTATTCTATGTACAACTTAGTACTAACCAGATTGCTTGTGGTGTCGTAAATGCCAGGTAGGTTGGGTAGAAACGACGCTAGCGATTCTTTTACTTTTTTATCCTTAAACTTAGTTAGTGTGTGATGCAAACCATATTCGGTCATTAAGTCTTTATCACCCGTCAATTCGCCTTTGCCTAAATAAGTAAATTCAAATATTATTTTTTACTTAAAATCTATAAATGATACTTTCATTGTAAATTATGTTCAAATATTCTCGTTATTTAAATATTAAAAACTATATAATCGTTGTGTCTAACTTTGCATAAGCTAACCTGGTGGTTCTTTCCATAAGTAAAAAGGTCCTGTCTGTATTATCGTTGGCGTTTTGCCAAGCGATATCGTAGTCTTAAGTGTGCCCGATG
The DNA here is from genome assembly GCF_001853355.1 of Bactrocera latifrons. Classification (NCBI taxonomy): domain Eukaryota; kingdom Metazoa; phylum Arthropoda; class Insecta; order Diptera; family Tephritidae; genus Bactrocera; species Bactrocera latifrons. The sequence goes on along the minus strand of NW_017537656.1, from coordinate 582,980 downwards.
AATCCTGCCTCGACACCACAGGTGATCGGCCACCGTGTGGTGATGACTTTGGGGAATATGTTGTACTATCCATTTTGCGAAATTGGTCGCCAATCATCATGTTGCTATAATTGTTCATCATGCTGGCTTTTATATAGATTGTAGTGCTACCACTTCATCGGTATAATATAAGATGGGGCGAGAAATTCTTCATCCAATATGTGTAATTTATACTCCTAACACGTACACTCCCACACAATAAACGTTAATTTTCGTGTTTCAACACCAAGGACTTTACAAATTATTTTATTCTGAATTGCACTAAAAAATTGTCTGCCGTTACAATTCCCCCGTACTGCTAGTGTTGCTTCGTCTGCATAGCGTTTGCCAACTTGAGCATTTAGCTCTGCTGCGACGGTAAATTTTGCTGCACTGAATTTACTTCCAAGGCCACTTTTTCTGCGCCTTCGGTGTAATATAAGTCTTCCACTCAACTTAATAACAATATTTACGTATTTATATGTACTTTTTACGTGTTTTTGAACATAAATAATGAAATTTAAATTTGCGAAAAATACACAGAAGATTTCGATTTTATCGCCATCTTAAGACTGACCAAATGCGAATGTCAGACTACCTTTAAAGCTGTCAAAAGCGCGATAAAAATTGGCAGAAAAGACAAATTAACGTGTGAAAAAAAAAAAATGTTGAAGATTAAAAAGAAAGCAAAGGGTTTGTGTATTGGCTAAACTTAACGAATGTGCAGATAATTCAGAAATAATTTTTACATAGCATTCACATTAAATATTTTAAACGTACATGGATAAATTGGATTATTATATTTAATGAAATAAAATTTTAATAGATTTATAATTTTAACGTTGATTTAACACAATCAAATTATTGCCAACTCAAACATTTTGCAATCTCTCATTTGACATTCACTTTACATTTTGACATATCGCTTTTAATGTCACTTCGCTGCTAAATATTTCGACAAATTATTCGCCTGTCACCGGAGGAATTTCTTGTTCGCGAGTAGAAGTAGAAATTGTATTTCAGCTATTTAGTTAAGATAATAAAATAACAAAAGCTTTTTCAAAATGCAGTGCTCTCTCCGTAATGCCATGGCAGCAGCCATTAAGGTGAGATTATTCGAAAAAAATTTCGCGGAAAAGTGATTGTGAACGTGTAATTCTTACTGCTTTAGTAGAATATTTTTGTGGTTATGCAATTCATCTGAATTAACCTATTCAGCGGGTTCATGGACATTAACTATGCAGAGCCACAGCTAAAAAGTTTGTATAAATTAAATGATTTGCGGTGTATTTTTTATGAAATTTTTATTTTTGGTCTTGAAATGCAAAAATAATTGATTGCAACAAAATACATTACAAATGTGAAGCACAACTGTGGGCGCAGGCGTGCCAAAATGCATATACACATAAATGTAATCTTATCATAACAGCTGATTGATTTAAAAATCTGAAGAAAATTTTAAACCAATTTTTTTTGATTATCATATTCCGCAAAGTTTTTTGAATATATAACATGCGTATATTTGTTACTGATAAGCATTTAAATCGTAAGCACACACCACACATTTTTAAATTTTCGACTGTGCCGTTCAGTTTTAGCTTAGTCGATGGATATGTCACTTAAGTGATGACCTCGTGATCACGTTATAGTTTTTTTTGTTGTTCTTCATATAATTCTTATCAATTGCAGACGCCTTTGCGTACGAATGCCGCTATTTTGGGAGCTTTAAATGGTCGCTTCTACTCGAGTACACATGAAGCTGATTTGGTTGTTATTGGTTCCGGTCCAGGTGGTTATGTCGCTGCCATCAAGGCCGCCCAATTGGGATTGAAAGTATGTATAGCGTTAATTATTTTAATATTCTTATAATTTAATTTAATTATATTTTATGCAGACCGTCAGTGTGGAGAAAAATCCTACATTGGGTGGCACTTGCCTTAATGTTGGTTGCATTCCCTCAAAGGCTTTGCTTAACAATTCACATTACTACCACATGGCACATTCTGGTGATTTAGCCAATCGCGGCATTAACTGCGGCAGCGTTTCTTTGGATTTGGACAAGCTGATGCAGCAGAAAGTGAATGCTGTCAAAGCGCTTACCGGAGGTATCGCCCAATTGTTCAAGAAGAACAAAGTTACACAATTAACTGGATTGGGCAGCATTGTCAACCCAAATCAGGTGCAAGTTACGAAAGATGATGGCAGCGTTGAAACCGTAAATACGAAAAATATTATGATTGCCACCGGCAGTGAAGTTACACCATTCCCTGGTATTGAGGTAAGTACTTAAAATTACAAATTACTGTTTTTGGTAAAACTCAAGTATTTTTCAATAATTAGATCGACGAGGATGTTATCGTATCGAGCACAGGTGCGCTCTCACTCAAGCAGGTGCCCCAAAAATTGGTTGTCATTGGTGCTGGCGTTATCGGTTTGGAGTTGGGTTCTGTCTGGTCCCGCTTGGGTGCTGAAGTCATTGCTGTCGAGTTCATGGAAACTATTGGCGGTGCTGGTATCGATATTGAAGTGTCCAAAACTTTCCAAAAAGTGCTGACAAAACAAGGTTTGAAATTCTTGTTGGGAACCAAAGTGCTTGCAGCACAGCGCAGTGGCAGTAACGTAACCGTGTCTGTGGAAAATGCCAAGTCTGGTGAGAAACAAGACATTTCCTGCGATGCTTTGCTAGTGTCGGTTGGTCGTCGTCCATACACGGAGGGTCTTGGTCTTGACGCTGTTGGCATTGTTAAAGACGATAGGGGACGCGTGCCGGTCAATGCCAATTTCCAAACTGTTGTACCAAACATTTACGCCATTGGTGATTGCATTCACGGACCTATGTTGGCACACAAAGCTGAAGATGAGGGCATTATTTGCGTAGAGGGCATTCTTGGTGGTCATGTGCACATTGACTACAACTGTGTGCCAAGTGTTGTGTACACACATCCCGAAGTTGCGTGGGTTGGCAAATCCGAGGAGCAGCTGAAGCAAGAGGGTGTTGAATACAAAGTTGGCAAATTCCCATTCTTGGCTAACTCGCGAGCAAAGACCAATAACGAAACAGACGGTTTTGTCAAAGTGTTGGCGGATAAGGCTACCGATCGCGTTTTGGGCACACACATCATTGGACCCGTAAGTAGATTTTTATAAAATTATGTGAGTTTGAAACTATAATGTATGATATTGCTATTTTTTAAACAGAGCGCCGGCGAACTGATCAACGAAGCCGTTTTAGCGATGGAATACGGAGCCGCATCTGAAGACGTTGCTCGTGTCTGCCATGCTCATCCTGTATGACCTATAAATGGTTTATAAATATTGTAATATTTTGCTTACACATTTTCATTTACAGACATGCGCTGAAGCTCTCCGTGAAGCGAATGTTGCGGCCGCCTTCGGCAAACCCATCAATTTCTAATCACTATCAGCGCTAAGCTAGCGAAGCAATATTCACTTAACATTTCTTAGAAAACTCACTCTGCCTTCAATTTCGTTAAATTTAATTTATTATGTAATAGAAAGTCGCAAAAGTTATGATTTCTCTGCGCTGGAAGTCTATGCTCGAAGAATTTTACATCACCTAATTCCATCCTCTCAACTGTGCAGATTTGTGACGGTCATTTGCGAAATAGTCTTGGTCTCAATGAGTTTAGCTAATACTGATTCTTCAAACAATGAACATGTCTAATGATTGTAAAGAAATGTAAAATTTAACAAAATATGCGAAACCAGTTACGAAACTTAATGGTATTAGTATAGAAAAGAAAACATTTTAAAATAAAAATGGAAAACACTGCGATAATCCATTACTTGGTTTGTTTTATTTAATCTTGAGGTATGTAGAGAATTAATTTGGAATCGATACTGCCTAAATTTCAGAAAACTACCAATACCACTACATCAACAATGGCAATGATTTTTCTACTAAATAGGAAATGTATTTGCTTGGTGTATATCTCATATATTCACAAATTAATGTTTAGTAAATGTTTTTAAATTAAATATTAATGCTTTTTAAACAGTATATATTCTGCAAAAGAAATCTTAAAAAAAAATTAAAATTTACGTCAGGCTTTTTCGGTTTTTGTTTTTACACTGTTTTTCTTTGGCACACATAAATTCCTCAATTGTACATTATGTATGGAGTTGGCAACCAGAACTGTCAATGTAAAAAAATTGTCCAATTCAATTTTTCAGTTCAGATTTTTTTCTTTTGGCAAAATAATCCAATTTTATTTAACTAAAAGCATAAAACATTTTAAATATATATTGTATTTTTTTGTGTAACTTATAATGAATACTTTAAAGGCGTTGTCAAGTGTGGCCGTACGCGATGCACTGCGTGGAAGCAGTGTAACATTGCTGTTACAAAATCAGCCGCGAAAGGGCATATCCATGCGTCCAGTGCATAAAACCAAAGATACCATAGATGTACATAGTTATCTTGTTTGGAAAATAACAAAATATGTTATGTAAGAACTTTTATTGCAGAACTCTGAATATCCGCGAAAGGTCTTTTCTGGCATACAACCCACTGGTGCTTTGCATTTGGGCAATTATCTTGGTGCAGTACAAAATTGGACAAAGTTACAGAATGCCAAAGAGGATGTATCATTTTGCATTGTCGACATGCACTCATTAACAGTGCCACAAGTGAGTTGCTTAACACAATAAAAGTTAACCTTAATTTATATATGTTTGCTAAAATATCTACGATTTTTCTTCAATGTGTTAAAGGATCCTATCACTTTGCGTGAAAACATATTTCATATGGCTGCAGCAATGTTGGCATGCGGCATTGATCCCGAAAAGTCTACATTGTTTGTGCAATCAGCTGTGAAAGAACATGCAGAGCTGTCATGGATATTGGGCTGCATGACAACTATGGCACGTTTGGGTCATCTGCCCCAGTATAAGGAGAAGACACGAGCCGTAAAAGAGGTGCCATTGGGATTATTTGTTTATCCAGTATTACAGGCAGCGGATATCATGCTTTACAAGTATACTAATCTCCAATACACAATATTATTAAGTATGACATTAATATCTAATTTGCAGATCAACCCATGTGCCTGTTGGTGAGGACCAAATACAGCATATACAACTTACGCAACATTTAGCACGCACATTCAACACCAAATACGGCAATACGTTCCCGATTTGTCACGCTGTCATTAGTGATAAGAGTGCGGCGCGTATACGTTCCCTGCGTGATCCCAGCAAAAAGATGTCCAAATCCGATGTTGATCCAAAAGCGGTTATAAGTTTAACCGACGATGCCGACGTCATCATAGAAAAAGTCAAAAAGGCAGTCACAGATTTTTGTTCGGACGTGCACTATAGTCCTGAAACCCGTCAGGGTGTTAGTAATCTAATAAGCATACATTCACTGCTTTCCGGTAAGAGTGTGCAACAAATTTGCGATGAGGCCAAGAGCATAGATACCGGAAAATACAAAATGATTGTAGCCGAAGAGATTGTCGAACATCTGCGTCCCATACGTAATAAAATCAATCAACAGCTGTTGCGGCGCAACGAATTGGTGTATTTGCTGGAGATGGGTGCTGAGAAAGCGCGAGAAACCGCTGCTGCTACTTTAGCAGAAGTAAAGCAAAAGCTTGGCATGGGCGCCCTACCCAATATGCCAGCCATATTAGAACACAAGGAGGAGGTGAAAGTCATACCAAAAATTAAGAAGCCGGTAGTTGAGACGAAAAAGGTTGGCGACGTCGAGGTGCCACTAGTGCCGAAACAACAATTGCGCGTCGAGAAAAAGCAACAAATGCGTGTGGAAATCCAAACCAACACGGATATGGATTTAAATGTGCCACCGAAATTGGACATTAAAACAACAGCGCCGGCAAGCAAGCCAGTGGAAGCATCATTAGCGGTTACGACGAAAGCTTTGGTACCAAAGAAGGCAATGGATGCCAACGAAGTGAAGGGAGACAAGCAACAAAACGAGATCAAGATTTAGGTATTAATGTAGCAAATTCTTTAGTACCGTTAAGTTGTTCCACTGGCTGTGTGTGTGCGTGTGTATTTAGGAGTGTTTGATAGTATAAATTTTCTGTGCGTTAGGTTATTTTAGAGCGTTTATTTTATTTTCTGCTTATTTTTGTTTTGTACACTAAAAGGTAGCAAGCATAAATTTGCTACTTAAGCTTTAAGCTGACAAATAAAAAAAAAATGCAATTTTTTTCTAAACTTATTTTATAATTAAATTTTGATGCGGAAAATAAATTTGCGCTTTTGAAAAAAGTGTGTTTTATTGCAAAAAAAAAAAAAACAAAATTATAAAAAAACTCAATAAAAATATGATTTTTTTTTAATACAAATTTGGAGATGACAACACCTTTTTAACATTGCCCGATATAAAGCATCTGTGTCCTGATTTTGTTGTTGCTGTTGCACTCGCAAGAGATTGCACCCAAAACGACGTCCTCCTTGCATTGCACTTGCTGCAGTAGAGCGCACTCTCGCATGCACATTCCTATGTTATACTCGTTTCTCACCGAAAGCATTGAAGAAGAGCGTCAAAAATGCTCGCTTTTTGTGGCTACCTGTCCAATTATGTGGGCAGTAAAAGATTTGCCTAGTTCACGGAGTTATTCTTAAAGAGAGCAGGATGATGAATGCATCGAGTAAACAAGTTTTGGCCCTCTCTTTCTTTAATAATACAAATTCTCTTTACTTTAATGTTCAGTTGCGTGCTACACCCGGTCAAAATAACTTTAATGCGAGGAGTAAGTATTTTTTTACTTAGTGATTTCAAAAACCCGCAATAGAAAATATTTGTCAATTTTTTAATCACAAATTTTGGAATGACAAAAAAAAAAACTTTAGTCTTTAAAAATATATTTTTAATCTCATATACCCGAAGGGAAGATAATGACTTCCATTTTGGATAGAAAATAAAAATTTTATTAAAAAAAATAATAATTTATTGATTTTTTATTATTTTTTAATTGAAACATATAAACTTTTAGTCCCAATACCGGATAGAAAAAAAATTTATTCCAAAAACCCGAATGAAAATTAAAAAAGTATAATCCCAAAAAATTATTATTTAATCACAAATAAGGGAATGAAAAATCTCAAAAATTGGATTAAAAATTTATTTTTAATTAATGAATTTATTTTTATTAAATTTTTCTTGTTTTATTTAAGAGAACTTTGAATACTCACAACTTTACAAATTAAGCAACCAT
>NW_017537656.1:560987-575742 GCF_001853355.1 Bactrocera latifrons | reverse complement strand
TTTCTCAATAGGGAATAGAAAAAAATAATTTAAATAATTTGCTTATCATTCAAAATTGTGAAAAGAATTTGTTTTAGAATTTAGTTTTCGTACTTCGAAATTAAAAATTTCGAAAATAAATTTTGATTAAATTTTTAATTCCGAAACCAGTATCAGATTTACTACTTGTTATTTTCTCACCTATTGAGCTTAATTTAAATTATACATAAGACAAATTTTTAAAATTCTAGCTGAATGTAAAGAAATACCAACGTTTACTTAACTACCCACTGCATTTGGCACTAATTCCCACTATTATTTGCTCCGCTTCTTATTATTTTCTAGTAATATATTTCTTAGACTATGTAGGTTTATTAATAGTGAAGATCAAATTATATTTCTAATATATTAAGCATCAATGATGAAAAATATTTAGTGTTAACAACTAAGATAGCATCATTCTTCACGCCGTAGCTCAAAATAAAGTCGTCTTATGTCACATTATTCGCTACTCTCACACACTTTCTTCTTACTCTCTGGCTACGAAGAGCGTTTACTAACCGGAAAAATATATCCGCCACTCTGGTTGCCACACAAATACATAGGAAACTACCATCATGTACATATATTGAGTGCATTTGCACTTATGGCCAACTAGTAGTTTACTTGCTCGATTAGCCGGATGGTTAATATCGTTGGCTACGAGAGCTCCACAGTTTGCGGTAACTACTCAATGCGTTCAGTGTGTTCGGTTTGTCGGCAGACGCGCGCGAGTAAAGGTAAAAAGTTAAATTTTCGGCAAATGCAACTGGTTTTGTGAAATGGCTGTCTGTGACGAGTAAAAGCAAAAATATTAAAATACAAATACTGCAAGCGTTGTTACCAAAGTAACTTGGTAAATAGTTAGTAAATGTTTAACGCAAATTGAAAAACATATTTTGTTAAAATAATAATCATAAAGTGTGGTCGTGTGTGCGCGAACAAACACGGGCGAGCCGAATTGCAGTCTGTGATTTTGTACAAACTATTTATTTGGCCTTTACTAGTTGTTTGGCCACAGAATCTATAACAGCGCAGACATAGATCGGAAGTTTTAAGCAAATACTCAGTTGTGGTAATTACTTTGCAAGTAATATAAGTGCATATGTATGTAAATGTAGTGTGTGTGTGTTAATAATATAAATTTGAATAAATTGTACTGCGAATGTTGCAAGCAAAAGTAAAAAATGGCCATTAAAGTGCAATGAATTATAGGTAAGATATTCGAGAAAAAAATTGAACGAGTAAAGTGCAATTGTATGTATGTGTGAAGATGTGTGTATAAAGTGAAAGCCGAATTTTTATGCTACGCATATTTGAGCATAATGAAATAGTGCTAGAAATTGTTGTAAAATATGTTTGGTTTTAATGAAAAATAAAATGTAAAAATTGTGCTAAATAATGTTTAGATTTTGAAAAAAAAAAAATTGCTGTTATTTTCATTTAAATAATTTTTTTGAACAAAGCAAAATAGTACATACATATAAACAATTATTATTGCATATTTTTAACTAGTTAACCTTTGTTATATTTGAACTATAAATTTCTTCATCTAAAACGGATAGCACAGATTACGCTAAAATTAAGTATGCGCTGACATACAGCAAATTAAATAAGTTTAAGACCATAAACCGCTAAAAATTAATAAAAACTATTATGAAAATTTAATTTATTGAAGTGTCTATAAAAATTAAAGAAAAATTTATTGAAAAAATGAATTTTAAAAAATGTTCATAAATTCTATACACTAAAAAACTAAATTTAAGACTATAAATACTTAAAAATTAAGAAAATCAACTATGAAAATTTAATTTCCTAAAAGTCTACAAAAATTATTTAAAAAATATGGGAAAAATATATTGAAAAAAAAAAATTTATATTCAAAAATGTTCATATATTTTATGCGTGAAAAAAACTCAATTTGAGACTATAAATACTTTAAAAATTATAAAAATAGTTTAAAAATGCAATTTTCAGAAATGTCTACAAAAATTAAGAAAGAATATATTGAAAAGAATGAATTTAAAATTTTTCATAAATTTTTTTCACCAAAAAACTTAATTTGAAACTGTAAATTCATACTTTAAAAATTAATAAAAAATTGTTTAAAAATTAAAATTTCAAAAATTTCTTTAAATATTAATCCATAAAAGTTTCAAAAATTTTGAATAATTTAATGCGCCACAATTGTATTAAATGGGGGCAAAATAGTTAACTTTAAGTTATTGAATATAAACAGTTTCTTAAATCGAATAATTACATACATATGCACATACTATATATTTCAAACAAACGTAAGCATTTATAATAAATTGTCTAATATTTAAATATTTGCTTTCTTCCATAGCCAAATGTATAAAACATAAAGGAAACTTTAAATGAGTATAGGCGCAGCGCAACAAAAAACAACAAACGCTTAAAAGTGTAAGCAAAATTAAATACTTCACATAATATTACTTGGCAAATAGCTACATAAACAAGTTAACTAAAAACGCAACAACAACGAAAAATCAGCAATCTAAAATAACGTCTACAACTACATATACAATAACAAACAAAAACGTAAAAACCAGCAATAAAGTAAAATATAATAATTAAACAGCGACTACAAATTAAAAGCAAACAAATCTCACAGCAGTTAAAACAACAACAAGCACATTAATATATTGTATAAAGTGTACATGCATTGAAAAACTACCTGTTCACTCGCTCAAAACACTTGCGAGTGCTCACTCCCGAAAACCGTCTGGACTCTCAAAACAGCCACGAGTGTACTGCTCAGCGTGCACATATACACTCAAAACCATTTAAATATTAAGTACTTAGATAGCTGTTGATCTCGGCGCTTCTCCAGCAGAATTTTTTGGCAGATAAACGCAGTGTGTGCTGCAAGCAAAAATTACAAAAAATAAGGTTTGAAAATCAACCAGTTATTCACAAAAAACGTGAAACAATAAAATATAGCTGCTTATATTTACAAATACATAAATATATTAATAATTACTGTTTACTTGTGCAGTGCAATAACAAAGGTGTAAAGTGATTTTCATCAGTGCAAAAATATCTGCGTCAATAAATACAAATACGCCCCCGAAATGAAAAAAAGGCAGTCGATGTCAGTGAATGTCAAATAATTTTCTGTGTATTATTTACAATTAAAGTGTGTAGCAAAGTGCGTTGAGCGAGCGCAAACATACAGATACATATATCCAAAGCAATAAGAGTGTACAAATTCTAACAAATTCATGAAAAGAGTACAGAAAAGATATAGTGTGTGCGAAGAAGAGTTCTCGTTGGCATTCTAGTTCAAATTACTTGTTTTTGTGTTGCAAGTTCGAATTTTGTGTGTATTGTTTCCTTTTTTTAGTTATACAAAATATAATCAGAACCCGTTTTCTGTTGACTCAAACATCATTTATGGAGCTCAACCTGTGTCTACTGTGCAACAAGCGGTCAAATAAGCGATCGAAAGGCAAAGCAGTGTAAACAAATTCTTTCTAGTTGGATTGGAAGCTGATTTTTTTTGAGAGCGGTGAGTGAAATACACAATTATTAACATTTTTTAGTCTTTGTATTATTTTCGTTAGGAAAATTCAAAACTTTTGTGAAGAAGAGATCTTATTTTATGATAATAATGTAACTACGAGCAGTTATATCCACTTGTAAATATCAAAAAATCGATTTTCGAATGTAAATTTTTTTGAGAATATTCTCCGAAGTTGTGAAGATGACTATTTGGGGGAATAGTTTCGGATATATGAGCGCTTTTGTACATTTTTTAACTTAGTATAATCGACACCCAAAACCATAAACGAGTTTTTCGATCAAAACGATGCTTTCGGAGCTGTGAGGAATGTTTCTCCGAAACGGCTGGACCGATTGATCTACAATTTTCATACCACCTCTTTAGCTGTATTTGTCAGGTAATGATTTAGGGATTCATTTTGATTTTTTAAGGCCATTTTGAAGTGCAACTTTTTCACAAAAATTGACTTCACCGTCATTTTGTTGAATTAATAATTTTTACTAGTCTTTTGATCATTATTTATACTCAACTATGTGATATTTTTTTTTTCAAAGTTCTCCTGGAGATTGAATACGGGATCAAGCAAATCCGAAAATTTTCAAAATGAGCGCCGATTATTCTATTAAAAAAGATATAATAATAATGTAATAAAATACATTATCCATTTCGAAGGTCTCTACTTTTTTTTATTATGTTCTTCAAATGTTGACCACGACTACTTCTCAGATGGTCCATCCTTTGGGTCCAATTTTCGATGACTCGTTCGAGCATTTCGATTGTTAACTGGCGAATGATACTCGTGATGTTTTGCTACAAGGTCTGAGTCCCCCTTCGATTCAGTATCTCCCCAGACTTTAAACTTTACATATCTCTACAGGAAAAAGAGATATCACACGATGTTAGTGGCCAATAGACCGGCCCAATACGTGAAGTTATCTGCTTACCGAAATGCTCTCTCAATAAATCCATTGATTGATGCGGTGGATGGGAAGTGGCGTAGTCTTGCTGTTCAGGCATGGTTATCATGGCGCGATAACGGTCGCCAATGGCGGTTCTTTTTTTACCGGCATTATTTTTGAAGAAATATAGACTGATGATTCCACCGGCTCAAAAACCACACCAAACCAAGACTGATCTCTTCAGTTTGCTCCTTGTTCCAAATGAAGGAATTCTGCTTGTTTATATTACCATGGCGACAGAAATTTGCCTCATCGTGGAATAAAATTCGAAAACGTCGCATAATCTTAGAACTTTTCAAGAGCCCATAGAGCGAAGCGATGTCGCTTGGGAAGATCGAGCGGCTTCAGTTCATGCACAAGCTGTATTTTGTACGCTTTCAATTTAAGATCTCGACCTAAAATGTGCTAAGTCGTTGCATACGTCAGTTCGAGTCCGAGTTTTATAGGACCCTCTGAAGGTCTAAAGCGTTTCCGGAATAACTCCTACAGAGTGTTTATTTTATTAATAGGCCATGGGACTTTGCTATACGTCTTCTAGATTTGTTATTGGAATACGATTCAAGACGTTTAGGTTGTCATCTAGAGTCTTTGAAGTTTAATTTAGAGGTCGTGATTCTCAGTTCTCACATACAGATTAATGAAGAGAGAAAATATTTTACGGGTAACTGTTAGAATTTTTCAACAACTAAGTCTTTCGTAGAATGCTGGAAATACGATTGCTTTCAGCTCAATTTATATAATTCTCCCTACTGACACAAACCGTTGACATATAAACATACAGAAATTAATCCGAGTGTGAGAAAAAATGCAATATTTCATGCGCATAAGCGCAACATAAAATTAGCATTTATGGAGAAATCAAATTCAGCATCAAAATGCACTTACACCTCGGAGATTAGCATTCAATAGACAAAAAACAAAAAATAGAAAGAAATCAAGAAAAAAGAAGCAAATGCAATCAAAGGAAAACGGTAACCCACGAGCATGCACCGCTGCAATTGCCACTGAGCTGTTATTGTTGTGCGCCATGCCAAAAGAGCGTGTGGAGCGTGCATAGCGAGAGTAAATCACGGTGCATTGAATGAGCAGGCGTTTTGAGCTTGGCGGAGAGGTTGGTAGCAGCGTTAAGGCGTTGGTATTCGTACGTACCAATTGGCGATATCGCCGGCTCACAGCCATATTTGTAACCGGCAACATGCGCGAACATATAACAGTTGCAGAGGCAGCACCAGCAACAAAACAGCGCGCGTTGTTGGTAGGCCAGTAAAATTGGTAAGAGCGCTTGGCGCTGCGGCTTGTCGACTGGCTGTTGGCAGTTGTGCGGCTCTAATGACTTTTCTTGTCGCTTTTATTATTGTTATAAGTGTTGCTTTTTGTCTTATTTGTTTGTTAATATGTGGATATGTATGTAATATGTAGTGGTTAGTGGTTAGTGCCGTCACACAACGGTGCACAGCAACATGCATACAAAAGGTGGCGTGGTAGTTAGTAGTGATTTAGGGTTTGTGTTGCCCAAAAGCTGGTAGGTAGCGGTTTTCTGCTGCTTATTGCTGCTGCTACTGTTCACTGCTTGCTAGTTTTCGCTGGTTTTATGTTTGTCATTTTCCCGGTGGATCTTCGCTTTTGGCTTCGTACTAGTCACCAGCGTTTTCTTTTCGTTATTTCTTTGGTTTTTGTGATTTTTTTTTTTTTTTGTAATTTTTTCGTTTTGTTAATTGCGGTTGTGCTTTCTTTGGTTGTGTATGTACAGATATGAAATTTGTATATATTTTTTATTTTGCACGTGCATAGTTTTCACACCCATTCCCCTGTGCTAAACGTTTCTCTAATATTTTTTTGTATTTAATTTTTGTAATTTGAATTTTATAACTGTCTTTCTCTCTCTCTTTCATTTTTGTAATTTGCATTTTATAACTGTCTCTCTAGTTGATTAATTAAAATTTCGTTGTTGTTCATTATTTAGAAGTTGTTGTAGCGATTTTATATAGTATTTATATATATGTTTGTATATTTTGATTTAGTATTTTGCTTAAAGTTGCCTTCAAGCGAGGTTTGACTCTATTTTAGACTCAAGTTTTCCAAAGCTTGGACTATTTTAGTGACCTGATAGCAGATAAATAACGTTTCCAAGGCGTTTTGCTTTCAATTTTACAAAGTTTTGGCGTTGTTTCTGTTGTTCATTATAGTGATCATCGAAGACGATATATTCATTGAAACGATCTTTCAACTTTTCGTTTATATTTTTTTAACACGATCGCGATTTTGCTCCAAAATAAGCTCAGACCTCGCCGAATATCGCATATGCATTAATTGTGAGATCTGTCGTCTATCCAAAAAACTATTAATATTATTAGAGAATCAGCTATTTATCAACCTCGGTTTAGGCTCATTAAAGTTTTTGTTTTTGTTTTTTTGATACTGCTTCCCCCCTAACAGGCTATTTGTTACATACAGCAGGTTCATCGACACCGACGCTCCAAGCTATGATATTATATTATTGCTAGAATCTTGTGAATTTTACGACTTCCTTATCACTGTTATCTAGATAGTGTTTAATCGGCTTTGTCGTGAATTCCGGTCATTTTTTCAGCAATATCTCGCTTCTATTTGATGAGTTGTCATCGTTAGTGTTCCGTTCTAAGCGGTTTTAGAAGCTCATAATAGAGCATGCCTTTCTGATCCCAAAAAATACAGAGCATTATATATATTTGGCTTTGCCGTTGACTTGGTTGGGTCTTAATGAAATCATTTTTCATTAACATCCAGAATCTGATTCAAACATGACTTTTTTGTAGCGTTCAAGCATCATTTTTGGCAAGCGACATTCACGGTCTCCTGTTTTCCATTCATATGGCTTTCAATTTGGCTGCTTAAGTGACTTCCAAAGATGCTGCAAGCTCTTCTCGTGTTTGAAAGCAATCTTCACCGAGTGATGCTACCAGTTCCTCATCTTCAACCATTTTTTTGTCGCGCAGGGCGTACTGTGTCTTCCAACCCACATTCAACATATTATTTTTTGGCGGTCATGGCTTCAGGACGTGCTTAGCCTTCCAAGCTATATTCAAGATATTTTTTTGGAGATCATGGCATCAAGACGTTATTAGTTATTTATTTGTTGATGATCATGGCTTCAGGAAGTGCTTAGTCTTCCAAGCCATAATCAAAACATTATTCTTTGAAGGTCATGTCTTAAACATACTTCAGTCATTTTTAAAATCGTTGAATTTCTGACAACTTTTTATTACAAGGCTATTCCATTGTTTCAATTTTCTCAAAAATATTACCTCGCTTTCCTGAGAAACTGCTCAAGTACTTGTAAAACTGCAGCACAACTTCCTGCAGCTGCATTGCCAACCAAGAACCACTTGTTATACAATCGACGCTGCAGCAGAAAATTACATAATGACGACATAAGGGCAGGGCAGCAAGCTCAAGCATAAATGTCACAAAGACATTGCACTAAAACATTTTCTAAAGAAATCCACAGCACTAACAGAGTAATAACCATAAATTTTAGAATATATGAGGGATACCTAAGCACACAAGTAGAGTGAAGTTGAGAAGACTGCAGACTAAGGCGGAATGTCAGCGCATAAAAACAAGCAGAATAAGAGACCACTGAATTTCGCTAAACGTTTGGGGAAATGCACTTCAGCCGGCTGCCATCTAAAAAAAAGCAGAAGGTACAAAGCAATGTGCGCAACTACAAATTAAACAAGTGGGAGTGTGCTTAAGTGCATGAGTATGTAGCGCAAATACTTTTGTGCAACTTAAGTGGCGGTGGCAACATAGTCATTATGGAAATTTGATATTTTTGCTAAAGTGCAAGCGGCTGCATATTTACACGCTTTTTATTTGCCGGCAGACAACGACAAATGGCCGAAGAGCTGCCAACTGACGGATACTTGCAAAACGGTACTTTTTACATTTCCTTCTATTTTTTAAGGCATGGATGGTGGACAAAAAAGAGGGGAAAAATTAAGTTGTGTAATTTTTGGCAAAGCTTGCACGCCATAATATTTTTTTTGTTTTGTATACCCTGAACAGGTTGTTTGAAGTTTAAAGGACGCAAAAGGAAACGTTACAGTTGAACTACCGAACTTGAAATAAAATAATCCACAATAAAACTGTGAGTTAGAGAGACTTCGATGTATGAAGGAAGATTTTTATGAAACTTGACAGCTATTACTAATTGAAAACTTCGGGTTATGAAGAACTTCAAGTTGTGGAAGGAAATTTATATGAAATTTGACTTCTCTCGCCAATTCAAGAGTTCGAGTTATGGATAACTTCAAGTTATGGAAGGATTAGTCCTTCAGCTTTTGAAATATCACGCTAAAATTTTGTACACATTCTTTTATCGCTAAAAAGCTGCTTATTTGTCGGTATGGTTGACTTCGGTCCTGTAGCATATATCTGCCATACAAACTGAACGATCCAACTGAAGTCCTTGTACGGTAAACTTTTTCTTTGCGAAACTATCTTCACCAAATTTGGCACAGATTATTATTTCAAGCATTGATACAAGTTTCGAAGAAATTATTCAGATCGAACAACTATAACATATAGCTGCCATACAAACTGATCGTTCAAAATTGAGTTGTATGAAAAACTTTTTTATTTGTCAACATATCTTCACGAAATTTAACATAAATTATTTACCAATGCAGCATTACAATTTCTGAAAGTATTTTTCAGATCGGACCATTTTAGCATATGGCTACCATACAAACTGAACGATCTAACTGAAGTGCTTGTATGACAAACTTTTTTATTTTCCAAATTTGGTATAGATTATCACCTCAGACATCGCTATAATATGTGTATTATTATTATACAGATCGGACCACTATAGCATATAGCTGCAATACAAGCTGATCCATTAATATCATGATAAAGTCTTTTTATACCTATTTATGCAATAAAAAGTGCAACTATGTAGGGTATTATGTCTACGTTGCAGTCCAAATTAATATTTTTTCTGTATTTTTTCTTTCATTTTTGTCATAACTTCAAAAAAATTGGTGGTTTGCTGACTTGATGTTGCTGCTGTTGCTATTTGCTGCTGTTGTAGTCATTTTGGTGTGCTGCTATTTACGTTTCCTTGGCACAGTTACAAACACAAAATGATTTTGCCGCGCATGTACTTATTATTATTGTAGTTGTTGTTGTAGTTTACAGCACGCTATGCGTCGGCAAATAGCCAAGAACAGACCGGCAATTGTGCAACAACAAAGCGCTACTACATAATATAAGTGCTTACATGCCGCCGATTGTTTGTTTATTTAAGCATTTTTGATTTGCCTAAGAAAAGTACCAAAGCACTGAAGTACCTCAAACACACGGCCTTCCACTAAGCGACTGTTATTTACAAACATACGCGCTCATGTACATATGTTGCCGGTATGCAGTTTTATTTGAATAATTTTCGGGCATGCGCAGGTAATGACTCTCTTGCACTTGTCAGCGCGTTCATTCATACTTTACAAAGCCCACGAACACAAATCCAGTCAACCAGCCAACCAGCGGAATCAGCCATCCATTCGTTTGTTCGTCCGTCCATTTGTCTGTCAATGCGTTTCGCTTCGGTCGCTCACCGCTGGTAATTTACAAGTGTTTAGTGTTGCCATTGTCTTTGAAGACCGCCACTCGCTTCCGAAACGCTTTTGTTTAGCTGCCGACATTGTCGTTTGGTTGCATACGAAATTCCTGGTGATTTTTGCTACCTCTCATTTCCTTTTTTATGTTTGACTGCTTCTCAATAAAGACAATGCGGAAGCGCACATTTTCATTGCAATGCAGAATTTCGCTTTATATTCGTGTATGCGGCCTTTTATCTGTTTTTATTGCATCAGCACTTTTTATGAGCGCGTTTTTACTATCGAATTTCTTTCGGCCACCTTGAAGGCAGTCAAGGCGGTGTTGTCTGGATGTATATGTATGTRTGTAAGAAAACTCGTTGCCAGAGTTTGATTAGTAACATGTGTGTTCAAAAAAATTCCTCGCACTTGCTTTTTAACAAATACAGCGCCTTTGCCGCACCTGCACGTGTTTATCTTTTTCGCACCCTCAACTTGTTTTATCTGTCCTTAAAACTTAGGAGAAACATACTACTTTGCTTGCTCACTGTTTCCCTCTCACTCCATATCTCGCTCTCAATCGCCCTCTCCCTCACACACACTCTGCTCTTCTATTCCTATAACTGTGTTTGTTCCCTAATCCAATATGTAGTCAGCAAACAGTCATATATGACCAAAAATGCCGGTCGATCCGTCTTGCGTGCTTTGTAAATCACTCGTCTCACCAGTATCTTGGTTACTTTCTGCACAATACTACTTTCTGCTTTATTCCACTTTCACTGCACGTTTTTACTGCATTACTTCGTGTTTGTTCCCGGGTTTTGTTGCTGTTATTTTGTGTCCTTTTTTGTTTCGATCTCGTTGTCTAGCATAATTCCTGTACGTGCATTTCATTGCTATTTGTGGCTTTAATTGCTTGCAATGCATCTTGCTTCCATTGTCTGTCGCATTATCATTAGTCGTTGTCATTTGGGTTTAGGAATTCTGTTTGGCTCTCGTATTTTGTTTTGGTATGTGAGATATGTGGCATTAATCCACCTCTGCAATTAATCTGCCAAACTGACTAATTGTGATCGTGACAGTTGACATCTATTTGGCGGCCTTTTTGACTTATTTGCGACACAGAAGGAAGTTCGGTGTGATATCTTGCAGTAAACTTAACCTGGGTTATTTTTAGTTTGCGGAAATAACACCAGATTTTACCTGATATTTACTGCTTTTCCAATAAATTAAATTCGATTATATTTGTAGTAAAATTGATCTCGAACAGATCGTTAGATTTCCTTCTTCTTTTGATGAGGAACTTGTAAAGTTTGATCTTTGCTAGTCGAAAGAGGTCTTTACTTTTCAATTGCGTATTCAGTACAATGTAGCAGCTTTTGGCAAAACTAATTCTGCGTTGAATTTCAAGTCTGATAATGTTGTTGATGATCTGCTGGTTCCAAGATAAATTATCTACGATTTCAAAGTTATGACTATCAACAGTGACATGGAACCCAAGTGGCGAGTGCAATGACTGTTCCTCTGGTGACAGGAGATATTTTGTTTTATACTCAGTCTGGAGAAATCAGATTTAACGGCGCGGGTGTTGAAGCCAATGATTTCGACGTCATCGGCGTATGCTAGCAGTTGTACATTCTTAAATAATTCTCTAATTAGCTGTGCAGCTCGTATAATTTTCTCCAGCAATAGATTGAAGAGGTCACGCAATAGGGAGTCTCCTTGGCTGGAAATTCTGTTGGTATAGAACGGCTCGGATAGGACCTTCCCGATACTGACGGAGCCTTTTTTGTTCCTCAACTTCAGCTTAAACGACCGTACTACCTTTGCATGGATATCAAATTTGCTTACGTGCTGTCGAAGGCGGCTTTAAAATCGATGTAAAGATGGTGTGTGTCGATCTTTCCCTCATGGATGTTTTCATAGACTTGGCGCATGGTGTAAATCTGGTCGAAAGTAGATTTTCCAGGTTTAAAGTCACACTGATAAGGTCTAATGAGTTTGTTGAAGGTGGGATTTCGTCTTTTATACAATACGCTCGATAGGATAAGAGCGATATTAAGTAGGTAATTGGAGTAGTGGAGTTTGTGTATTGGGCAGAGCACACACAATGATCGGGCCGTTTGACTGGCAAACCATCGGCGCCTGCCGATTTGTTGTTCTTCAGGCGGGCAATTGCTATTCGAACCTCGTTAACCGGGTTAAATTTGATCAGATGGTGTTACGTCGCCCTGTGATTGAACTAGTCCCGGTTAGTAAAAAGGTAAATGTTATTTTTAGGTGGGTAAAATATCTTAAAAGTATTCGCAAAATATTCAACATTTTTATGCATCCATTTTACAGCTACAATATTAAAACATATGCAGATATTTAAATTTTCATCACAGATATTGAAAAATACTTTTTGCGAGTCTACTTTAGTTCGCCTAATCGCCTAATCTACTTCACAGTTCGCTTTTTGGTTTAAAAAAACTGTTTCGCCTAGGAAAAAAATCTTAAAGGAGTTCTTCTCCCTATTTCCTGCCATTAAATTGTTTCGTGTTTCGTGTCTTTTCATAATATCTTCATCAATTTCTTATTTTATTACATAATACTTAACATCCTTTGTCGCCACTTCCTGTCTGCGCGTGCTTGGCGGTGATTATAACACTCGCTTATATTGTTGATTTAGCTCTTCGGTTATATTTTCCAATCAACCAATGAGCCGCCGATATGTTATTTGCCGATGAAGAAAAGAGAAATGCAGACACTAAAAAGATGAAGTGGGTTTTGCATTGCTTTAAAAATATACGCGTGAGTTTGTAAGTGCAGGAAGTGGCAGCTGTGGTTTTAAGCTACTGTAGATGCTGCTACTTACAGTACAGTTGTTGGTATGTCTGTACCTTAATTACAATTGGTACGTGCTCGGCTCAGAAACATAACTTTATTGTGTCTATATTAACGGAAGTGGCGTCTTCTGCGTTTAACATTGCATTATCATATACATTTGTTGTTGTTGTTGTCGCCGGTATTGCCTTACGGATATATGCGGTTTCGTAGAGCAAACAAAGTTTTACTTAATCAAATTTCCATTTATTTTGTGAAAGTATTATATAAAAGATTATTTTTTTCATTTATAGTGAAGCATGAAAGTTTTAAAATGAAAGTTTATTAGGTTTTTGTTATAGTTAAAAAAGCGCCAATAATATATGAAAGCTCGAAATATCAAGTAAAAGCGCTTCATATTGAGAATCCATAACAGCGAAAATAATGTTGTTATATTCTCAAAAAAAGATTGTATATAGAAAATAGTTCGCTATTAAAAGCGAAAGCTCAATGAAATCATTTACTACTTTTTAGATTTTAAATTTAAGTTTTCCTTATACATATATATATATTCCTTATATATATTGTTTATTTTTTTGAGCTTTCAATGCAATTGTAAATATGTCTGAAAGTAGAAAAAGCGCAAAGAATATATGAAAGCTCGAAGTAATAGATGAAAGCTCACAGTATAAAGTATAATATCATTTAACTTTTGTTTGTGCTTTTTTGTTTCTTTCAATATGAATAAAGGAGTACTGTGAAAAAAGTTTTTTTTTGCTGTTAAACTGTAGATATGATTTACATAATTAGTAAAAGCTCTTTATACTGAAATCACAATAAAAAATAAAATAAATATATAACATTCTCAAAAGAAACATTATCGAAAAGAAAAAAATGAAAGCTTAAAATAACAAGTGAAAGCTCTCTATATTGAAAATCACTATAAAAGACAGAATATACTTATATTTTCTATCCTCAGATGAAAAAATAATCCCTAAGAAAAATGAAAGCTCGCAATAAGAAGTGGAAGTAAAAAGAAGTGAGCTATTCGTATTTTTTTTTATTTTTTTTGAGCTATTTAGTTTCCAGCTATTATACGTTTATACAAATTGAAAATTCATTTTACTGAAATGACAATAAGAAAGTAAATAAATATGTCTTATTCTAATAAAAACAAAGTATACCAAAGAAACGATGAAAGTTTTTCATGAAAATTCATCGTTATCGTGATCAAAATAACAATTGAAATTGAAATTGTTATTATGATTTCATGAAAACGAAGTAAATATTATATTTTCTTAGAAGAAAAAACATATAGCAAAGAAAATCTAAAAGCTTACGCTAATAAGTGAAAGCTCAATGAAAAAAAAATAATATTTTATACGTTTTAATGATTGTATTATTATAACATTTCAAGCTTTTTTGAGAAATTTGCTGAAATCTCTAAGCTGCTTGGTGCTATCATATTGGCTTAATTAAAAAATGAAAGCTCTTCATATTGAAAATCACAATGGAAGAGAAAATGAATATTTCATAACTCAGTTGAAAACACTTATCCCCAAGAATTTATGATTAACGGAATCCTGCAATAGTAAGTGAAAACTTAATAAGCTCGAATTGACTTAATCAATGAATGAAAGCTCTTCATATTGAAAATCGTAAACAAATATTTTTTATATCAGCTGAACAAAAATTATTCCAAATAAAATGTGAAAGCTCGCAATTCAATTGGAAAGCTCAAAAGAATGAAAGCTCTCTCTTCTGCTAAAATTTTGAATCTCATTTGATTTTTCTTAATGTGGGTTGTGAAGATTTGAAAAAAAAACAATTATTTATTTTATAAATAAATTAATTTAATATTTACAGAA
>NW_017537656.1:536877-560962 GCF_001853355.1 Bactrocera latifrons | reverse complement strand
AAATTAATTTAATAAAAATGAAATAATAATAAAATAAAATTTGCTTTATAATATATTTAATTTTCTCTTCAGCCTTTTGGGTGATTACTTAATCAAGTTTGTGTGGGTAGTCTTCAATGTCAAACAGCTGTTGTCTATTATAAGCATTTGTCTACGATTTCGTCTACGCCTTTGCTCACTTTGCTAATTTCCAGATGTTTATCTAAATTTTTTGTCGCTGTTTTGCTGTTTCTACTCATATGTCTGACTATATATGAATGTATTTGGCTATAACGCCGCATTACTCACCGTTTCTTATTTCGGCTTATTTAATGTCAATTTAACACAGACAAAAGCTACAAACTGGTTTACCTTGTCGTTTGTACGAAAGCCGCAAAAGTGGTTTTATTTTCTAGGTCTTAACGCGCATAAATAAAACAAAAGTGAGTGAAAATTTGAAATAATACAAATAAGCAAATGAGTTGAAATAAATATTATAAGCAAGTTCAATAAAATTTACTTTTACAAAAACCAATAAAAGTGCAAACCCTTTCTAAAAAAACATAGCAAACGTGCCTAAATAGGTGAATTGCCGCACGGTTATTAACTTTTCAACGTCAAACGATTGCTTTTGCTGCTATTAAATATTTTAACGGTTATTGCCGTCACCTTTTGTTCGGTAAAACTTTTCCAGCACGCTGGAATTTCGATATTTTACTAAGAGAAAACAGCTGTGTCGACATTGGTTTTCCAAACAGCTTAGTTCAACGTTGAAAATTTTATGCAAAAAAAAAAAAATTAACGCATTTCATAAAAAAAGTAGAATAAGCTCCCTTTAGTGGCAACCAATTAGTAGGACTCTGCTATTTGCGCCAATTTCATTGAGTCTTCTTGCTGTCAGGCTTTGTGTTGCAATTAGTAGACTATAAATCTTTGTTTCCAATTTTCCGCTGACACTCACAGCTTTTTCATCAAAAGTAAATGAATTTTTTTCTTCTCTTTTGCGCATAACTTTCGCATTTATTTCCTTTTAATTACTCCCGCAGATGCTTACTCCAGTTCACTCGTGCTCTACAAAAACAAGCAACAGCGTTCCGCATGCCACAAGACATTCCTGCCGTCACTCACACGAATCGCGCCAATACGATGCTGTGAAGACACCCGCTCACTAGAAAATTTTGAAACGCCGCGAAGGCATAGTTTCCCGAGCAAATTCTGCACCGCTCCATGTATTTTTAATTTCCAATTTTATGTGCTCCACACTTGCAGAATTGATGCTTTTTTGATGTCTTCCGTCGCTTCACCGTCACTGCCGCTCGTCGGCAAGTCATTGAGTAGCATTGTAGCTGGCGTGCTGCCCGATTGCCGCTCTGCCTTCTTGTCTGCCCATTTGTCTAGTGGCACAGCTCCTAGTATTGTTGTTGTTGCAGTGGTGCGCCATGTGCGCTTTCTTCCAAAAATAGCCACACTCATGCTCGTTTATTTGATGAATTCTTAAGTTGAAATATTTAATTTCACTTTTTCTTCAGTACAACTTTTTTGGTGCTCAGCGTCTTGAGTGGGAGTCGTGAAAGCTCTTGTGTAGATGGCAATTTGCAAAGTTGTTATAATGTGTTTTAAAAAGCATCGCTAACATGTATACTCATAATTAAAAAGTGCTTTGGGAATTATATAAATTTCCGCTTTTTACTAAAGTTGGAGAAAACGGCAGCTGTTTCTCTATAAGACTCCGACAAGTGCGGCAGTTAAATGCATTTAAATGTCTTTTAAAAATTGTATACATTTTCTTTTAATTAGGATGCTAGTTTCTTTTTTTTTTGTTGACTTGCTGAAACTTTCATACTGACGAAAGCTTTTTTTAATGAGTTTTTGAAGACATGTTTTATAAGGAAACAGTTTTTACCAATATTTTCGAGCGAATAATTCTTATTTCATGTACATATCAGAATTCCTAAGCCTTCATATTAATGGTAAATTTTTTTTAGGAGTCAACTTTTCGCTTAAATTTCACAAGGAATGTAAAGATTATATGTATAAATCTTCATTAATATCTGCTAGATTGTTTTTCCTAATAACATGCCTAGCTTTCATATTGGTGAAAGCTGCTTTCAACTCATTTTTAAATAATTGTTTCTTATAGAAAACTTTTTCGTTTAAATTTACGAGGGAGTCTAAAATTTTAGTTATATTCAGTATAAGTATAGCTGTGCTCTAAAAATAACTAAAAGCGCTAAGTTTTGTAGTGCTGTTAAATGGACTTAATTAACAAGTGAAAGCTCTTCATATTGAAAAAAATTGAAAACTCATTTTATATATCCTCAGCTGAAAAACATCAACACAAAGAAATTATGAAAGCTCGAAATAATAGGTGAACGCTCACAGTATTAGGTAGAATATCATTTAATTTAAATGAAAATTTTTTGGTTAGTATGAAAGCTTTTTTGAACTGGTTTTCGAAGCATTGTTGCTTTGAGAAAACATTTTCGATTAAATATATGAACCAATGTAGTAATTAATTGCATATATTTTCATTAAAATCTACTGTGTTCCAATTCTTTTCACGTTTATAAGCTTTCATATTGGCGAAAGCTTCTTTTGATTGGCTTTTTGGTGCATTCTTGGAGACAAAGTTATTTAGTCAATTCTTACTGGGAATGTGAATATTTTATTCTTATATATTAGATATTCTCTCTGATATCTTATGAATAGCTTTAGCTTAGGATGTGCTTAAGCTTTCACATAGATGAAAGTTTTTTAAATGTTTTCTGTCAAAGTTGTGCTTAAGCTTTCACATAGATGAAAGTTTTTTAAATGTTTTCTGTCAAAGTTGTTATTACAGGCATACATCTGCGAATGTATATATTCTCATTGACAACTTCTGATAATCTTCAGCTGAAGATAAGCTTATGCTTTCATTTTTGGGGTAAGCTTTCGCTAACTAGTTTTTGGTTTTGTGGCGTAATTTCGGTCTAATATTAACTTTAGTCCCTACAAACCACTTAGAAGAGTCATTCCTCTTCGTATAGCTGTACCGACCATTTCCCGACTTGATCGTTATAAATTAAAACTATAAGCGTGCTTCTCATGGCATTATTTCACTATTTCGCTGCGTACTGTGTTATCACCTAATACTTAGTTGATCAATTTCACTTTAAAAAGTTTTTTATTTGAAACCAAAACTCCAAGATCCATGGCTATAGGCGCCCAATCTACGTAAAAGGCAGAATTCTCTTTAAGAATCAGAATTGAGTCTTTATTTATACACTTGAAATATTTAAATTCTCGCTTTTGCCTCTATTTATTTTTTCCTCTGACCCAATTTCTCTCACATTTAATAACGAAGCGCCACTGTTAGTGAATTTTTTCCATTTTCATTTAAAAGCTTCGTAGCTTGATTTTCTTTATATGTCTCGAGTTTTGCTCTTTTTTATATTCGTTGGTTTATTAGTTTGTGTATTTTGGTGTTCCGGCTCATTTTGTTTTCGTATTGCTCCATATTCCATTTGATTGCGGCCATTAATTTTGATTAAATTATATATTTGGTTGGGTTGTTATCGAAAGTTTGTGGTAATTTGTTTGGTGTGTTGACAGTTGTATATGAGCTTGTAATTTCACAGCATTTTTGTATTTACATCGATGATTCTAGATATATACAGTATGTTTTCACTTACAGCGAGCGCGAGGGTGAGCCCGATTGTTTTTGGTTTCGTTCTTAGAGGCATTCATTAGTTTTTTTTGTTGTGAATTATTTTATGTGTTTCTTTAAGCGTATGTCTTACTTCTATATTTATAAGTATACATCTAATGTAGTGGTTTAGTCATACATCAATGGTATGATTCAGTTGTAACGCTGTTACAGATTTTTTTGGCACTTTTCTTCTATATGTAGAATTATTTCTTAATTTTATATGCAAGTTTTATAAAATTTTCAATATTGTTACTCCCGATATCGGATACTTTACTGATATTACTTCGTCTTGCTATGTAACAAATTTTAATAGATTTTCAACTTTAATTTTTTGGTTCTCCAGGTTTTGGGTAATTTAGGTACTTTAACAGGTTATATCCACTGGTAAAATTCAAATCATCGATTTGCGTACATACATGTCTAAATATTCTTCGAAATTATTTCCAAATTGATTTGGCAAAAGGCCCAGAGATACAGATTTTAAAGAAAAAACATAGAAACTGCATATTTGATGGGGAATGTTTATTGTCATTCCAAAGAACATTCCTTGGCATTCATTTTTTGAAGAATTTATTTCAAATGTTGGCCGCGTCTACGCCTCAGCTGGTCAGTCCGTTAGTCCAATTTTTGATGGCTTGTTCGAGATTACACGCGTGATGTCTTGCTTCAAGGTCTGCATCGAAGCTGGATTGACCATAGAGGAAAAAGTGCATCGGTAGGTATCTTGGTGGTCAATCGACCGGCCCAAAACGTGAAAATTTCTGCTCACCGAAGTGTTCTCTTAATAAATCTATTAATCGTCTTGTTGAAATCAAATGCTGCCGAGATTACGAACTTCAATTTCAGGCATCAAATAGTCGGTTATAATGGCGCGATAACGATTGGCACAATTTTTGATGAAATATGGACCGGCTCAAAAACAACAATAACGGCTGTTTTTTCTTAAATAAATGTTTTTTCTTGAATCTCTTTAGGTTGCTCTTCGTCCCAAATGCTGTTATTTTGCTTGTCTACATACCCATTGAGCCAGAAATGAGCCTCATTGCAGCACAAAATATTCGTGAAACATTTCAAGAGCCCATAGAGCGAAGCGATGACGCTTAGAAAGGTCGAAGGGCTTCAGTTCTGACACTAGCTGCATTTCAATATAAGTTATCGACGTTAAAGCGTCGAACCGACTCACTACGGTCTTCGTGTACACTCTTAGCTCCGGCTGCAATATTTTCTTCACAGCGGGACGTTTGCCGGGTAATGTTAGAAGGAATTAGATTTTTAATAATAATTAAAATGTGTAAGCCCCTCTGAATGAAAAATTTCTTTCTTATTGTCAAAATTTTTTCCAGTCCTGCGATTAATAATCGATTTGTATTCATCTATAATAATATTTTTTGTATTTTATTTGGATTAGAGGTAGTTTTAAGCTGAAAAATCTTCTTCAAAGTGCGTCATCTTTTTTCGGAGATCCTACAGGAGATTGGCTTTGGGATCTAAGGAATTAAACATTTTTCAAAATGAAGACCATTTTTATTTATTTATTATTAAATATGTCTCTTTAAAGCAAACTCACTAGAAAACTTTTGAAACAAAAAAACTTCTTTCCGACTTTATTATAGTAACTATAGTCTTGTTTGGGGAAATCACTATTAAATTTGTATCTTTTGCTAACATGCTCACAAAAATTTAAAAAATGTTTCACCATATTCAAAATTTTGATTTGCGCTTTAAATTTTACGAGTTTCGAATCGAATAAACTATTATTATAAATCAAATGGTGGCAAAAGCGAAATATCATTGTTTTAACTCAATAATTAGAGTAATTTGTTACTGACGCCTATTGAAAACCTTTGTTGTTTTGAAAAGAGAGCAAAGCGCGAATATTACTAGCCGATCAGCCGAGCAGTAACAAAACGCAGACGACTAACAAACCATATGTCAAAGAAAACTAACGTTTGTACTTGTATTACAATCAACACAAAAATAATTTTGTACAAACCAAACAGACCTTCATTTCAAATACTCAAGTCATCCCATTAAAAATCACATAACAGTTGTTAAATTAGTTGTCGTACATATGTAAGTATAGAGGAAACATGTGTTTGAAATCTCGCATAATAATAAAAAAAAATATTTCTCAATAGCAAATAAGTTATAAATCTTCAGCGATTCTGTGGAAAACCTGAAGAGACGAAAAACAGCTGGAACGTCACTTTTGTGCACACCATACAGTTGATCGTAACTGCTTGTACACTGTAGACAGGGGTGGTTCTGCACCGCAGGTAGCGCACTCTTATCAAATTGCACTTGAAACTGCCTACAACTCACACTCAATACTTATTAGTTATCGATAAAGGCCATATGAGAGATTGCACTCGCTCATGTCACTAGCAGGTAGTTATTGGAAATTCGATCTGCACTCTCGAGCAGCCCTTACATAACTTACTACATGTGTTTACAAGCTGCGAAGAGATGGTCTCAAGTGCTGAGCAACAATTGCCGGAAACAGCTGGATTTTTGTTAGACTTTTTCTTTTGTAATTTACAAGTGGTTTGTAAAGATCTTGATTTAGAGATAATCTAATGTCAGTGTGAAAATGTTTTTTAGTTTATGCGAATTGAGGATCTAATTTCATATACATATAAGAGATAAGACACATGAATATTTTAACGTAAGGTTTAGAGAATTTTTTAAATCTGACATCTCATTTTAGTTTTTGTAAAATTTGAGTTCAAACTTATTAATTCTCTTCACTTCTCATTGCCAACTACAAATATAAACCACCGTTGGAATTTGTACTGCATTAATACATAACTCATTACGTATTCCATTTAGTTTGCATATGTCCGTCCATATTATGGCTCAAGTAATATGTTATCTAATAGCCATAATCTTTCGTTTTTCATAATTCTCAATTGGCATGCATTAGCCGTTGCATAATTATAAATCAAGAAAATATAGATATTGCGTTGTCTTCGAAGCTATCATAAATGTTACTTACTGCGTATGTGCGTAATGGAAAAATTGCATAATTAATAACTGAAGAGGTAACCACTAGAGAGTAAATAAGTCGCGCCAGCGGCAGACTGCCTAGAGTCAGAATATTTATGTCAGACACGTTCATTTATTGGTAAGTGGTGTGGAGTAAGGCATACTCTTGGGTACGGAGTTTATGTAATCACACATGGAATGTGGTAGAAACGAAAAAGAATAAGTCGAAGAAAATAATTATGGTTTTCTAGTAAATAATTATGGACTATAGGCTAAGTAGACAGACAAATTGCGAAACGAAGAAGCAACGTATTGGAGCAACTAAGCGAATATAGTAATTACATAATATTTATACTTATATAAAAGAATGTTGAAGAATTGAATTGGATACTAATGAAGAAACAGTAATGGCAAATAATAGAAAAAAGTGGTTTTTCATTGAAAAATTTGAATTTGGCATCGTTGGAATATCGGAAAGATCAGTGAAAACCATTTTGATAGATCATTTGGGCCTAAGAAAAGTGAAAGCGCGATTGACTCCAAAATCACTAAATTTTCCAAAAACAGCGTCGCCTTAACGACTGTGAAACTATGCTTGCCGACTGCCAGGATATCACGAAACGTTTTACTACTATTGATGAGTCTTGGAGCTATGCTTACGAGCCGGAAACAGACGGCCAGTCGGCCGAATATCGTGGCAATGGTGAGCCGAAGCCAAGAAAAGGTCTTATTATTGCTTTCAGAATTATGAAATAAACCTCCAAGGTATTTAGGCACCGATTTTTATCGTCTTTCTTTCTTTCACCTAGATTTAATATCTTAAATTAAAAACCAATATTCAAATGCTTTTAATCCACTATCTATTTACTGATTTTCGCCAAATCTTTAACTAAAATTTTTTTTGGTTGTCCATAAACGAAGGCTTCGTGCTTCAACTTTCCTGGAGATTAAATTTCTAATTTGCGGTTGCATGCCGCAATCGGCTGAGTGGTGTTTCGTTGTAATCAAAATAATTTTCCTTTCACTAATAAAACCATGAAACACACAAAGACGGACAGAAAGCAAAAGAAAACAAAAAACCAAAAACAAAAAGCGATTTAATGGTTGAAAAATTACAAATTGCTTAATGGCTGCTGCAGCAAAAAAAAACTAATGCAACAGTTGGCGCAAATGAGCTACAAATCGAAGCACAACAAAAAACACAAGAAAATAAAAGAAAAACTTCATGCCGCAGCCTTCGATCATGAACTGAGCCGGCAAGTCATAAAAAGATCGGTCTCTAATGCGCACAAATTCTAAACAATTTCAATATGTTTCTGATTTATGCGCCAGCAACTACATTGGAGCATATAAAACGAGCGTTGTGTGAAGAGCGGCAATGACGTTGGCAAACTTGAACTTGTGGCCTCTTTGCCGTGCACTTTGTGCGCTGTCCATCAGCGCAGCTTCTCGACATTCTCTCTTGATTATCTTGATCTATGCCATAATTTATTGCTCAGCGTACATTACAAATCCTAATTGCATTAGCGCATCACTTGTTGTTGCTGTACTTGTAGGTTTGAATTTCGTTTGCCATATTGCCAACTGCCAACTGCCTACAGTGCGCTTTGCTCTTCGTTTATTATTCTTATTGTATAGGCCTCTGGCGGATTACAAATGGACTTGTTGATGTTTAAACGAAATCTATGCTCTTGACAGCTATTTGTTGTAGTATTTAGCGCAGCAGCTGCACGGCATCGTTGGTGGGTGGATCTTTCGGATTTTATGTGCTGACAAACATATGTTTTGTTTGACAGCTGTCGCTGATAAGCGTGGCATTTAGTGGGTGTATTTGTAAGAATGTGGATGTCCAATGATTTTATGGGCGTATTTTATTATTGTTGGAATTTGTAGTGATTGATATACATATAAATAAAAAATAATATAATAATATTTTTTTTTCGATATCTCAATCTGAACACAGCAATTCGGAAAAAAACCCGTTTAAAAACTAAGTTAGAAAATTCTTACAAATAACTATTGTCGGATCACCCTCTGCATTTTGTAAGGTTATATAAACCCTTAAAAAGCTCTTTGCAAATTCTATGACAACTCTAATCAGCTCTCAAATTGATCCTACGAAAATGAGAACCCGAATATGAGGAAGTATTTTGCTTTCTTAGAAAAGAAAATGCAGAGCATAAACTTCGAGCTGAACTCAACGCATCTCTTTCTTTGCCGTTCAAAAGATTTTTAAGAATGTTGTTATTCGAATTGGTGGTGTGCGACTTTACTAAGTTGTGAGAACGTACATTTCAAAAGCGTTTGAGAAAAGTTAAGCTATATTTATGAGTACGTTTTATTAAAAGGCGCAGTTATTTAAATTTGCACGGACTAAGCCATAAAATATGATAAATTTATAAATTTCTACATTATTTTTGGTGTGTGACTTGACTAAACTATCAGAAAGTATATTTCAAAATCGCTGGACAACGGTGAAAATATTTTTATGAGAAGCTTTTGCAGTTAAAGATGCAGTTCATCTTATTTTTATGGAAGGTTTATGGATTAGTATGTTATATTTATAAATTTCTATATTATTTTTGGTGTGTGACTTGACGAAACTATCAGAAAGTATATTTCAAAATCGCTGGACAACAGTTAAAATATTTTTATGAGAAGCTTTTGCAGTTAAAGATGCAGTTCATCTTGTTTTCATTGAAGGTTTATGGATTAGTTGTTATATTTATACATTTCTATATTATTTTTGGTGTGTGACTTGACTAAACTTTCAGAAAGTAATTTTCCAAATCACTTGGGAACAGTTGACTTATTATTAGAAGAAGTTCTTTTACAATTTTTGAAAGAAATGTTTATCTATTGCTATTTGTGTTAAAGATTTTGATTCTACAACTGCCAAACAAAAATTATTACAAAAAAAAGCAACAAAGTTTTGTGCTTATACTATTCTATATACCAAGAAAGTTTTCTTTTACACACTCTACCTATGACAATTATCTAAGGCTGGGAACACAGTCGATTGACTAACTTAAGACATTCCAAAAATCAGCTTCTCTCTACTCTATTATTCTCTTCTAATTTCTTAGCTGAAAACTAGAACATTTCAAAAATAACTAAATAATATCATATAATTAGTATTTTTAGAAATATTTTCCTCCAATTAACTGGTAATTAGAGATAATGACTTTTGCTTGCAACGAAAGCATGAATTATCAAAAATAAGAACTAAAATTGTAGCGCTCTACAATGCTTTATATATTGAGCAGTTCATTGACTTCAGTCACAACTAACTTCTTCCACGTCATTTCAGGTTGACTGCAATCCAATTTCTTCCACATTTGTTAGCTTATTTACATTGCTGTGACACTCTTTTCTAATGCCACATTACTACTCACCTATTCTACTCATTGTTACTTGTTCTTTTGTATTTTAGACACATGTGCAATCCAACACATGCAGTGTCTGTTAATAGTGTCTCACAATACGAGTAAATTTGTACTAGATTTCTTTATCCATTTACCTGTATACATATTCACTTTATTGCCTTTGAGCTCGTTGCTTTTCTTGTCAACTTTGTGCTATAAATATTAAATGAATTCGACGAAGTTGTACTTTAAGTTGACACAAAACCATTCATCAACTTCTTGCACTGCTCCGCTACTGTCTGCTTTACTATGTCTCTTTGGTACTCGGGTGCTTAGTGCAACAAATTTAATGATCACTAATTATATTAAGGAGCTAATGTAGATTTTGTCAGTTTTTATGTGCTACAATTTCATCGATTTTTTTAAGTTAATATTAATGAGACTTTCCAACATATAATCAACAATAAAATTGTGGTTTGATATCGTTAAAGTCTACTTTTGAAGCGTTCCCATGAAAAGATCCGATAGAATGGCATACAAAGAGTATAAGGGACACTGAAAACACTTATCAGACGCTTTATCCTTTCCTCTCACAACTCAGACTCAACTATAAAATCGAACAACTAAAATTATTGATAACTAGAAATATGATCGGATTTTATTCACAAGGTAATAAGGTCATAATACTATATATAATATAATCATAACCATGAATAATCGAAAATCTGCTGGAGGAAACAGCGTAAAGTCTTCATATTATATATAAAGTATTTATCAGGCTTCTCTGAAAGACTAATTTATTATAAGGATATTGGGAAGAAAAATATTACATTGACTCCCTCTATGCTTAGAAATAGTATATTTTTAACTGTAGAGTGGGCAAGCCTATATAAAATTAAATTCTTATTGAGCTCGTCAACTAATCATAATATGAATCAATTTGGATATATATACATATGTAGGTTGCCTATTTATACTTCCGAGATTAGTGAACAAAAAGCAATATATTAATCATCGAAAATCGCTTTATTGTTTTTAGAAATATTTCCATTAAGATCCATACACTTTTGCAAGTGTTTGCACCATTTGTCGTAGCACTTTTGCCACTCTGATTGAGGTAACTCCAAAGCATACCTGCATATTGACAAATGAATTGAATATACATATGCTGTTCTCAATCTTACGAATCTTACGTCAATCACTTGTCGATCTGTCAGTATTAGTTTGCGCACAGCCTCAATAGTTTCCGGAAGAGCAACTGCTTTTGGACGACCTTCACGCAATTCATCTTGGAGTACCCTACGACTTCGAGCTTCATCGCCGAATTTCGATTTCAGTTCATAGCTGCCCTGTTGCTGAGTTAATCTACGTCGAAAGTTGTAAAAATATATTCACATTTTAATTCAACTTTTTACCGACATGAATATTTTAGGTTACTGTAAACTACACTCATTTGCCGAGGTGAATATTTTAACTGTAAACAACACAAAAAGCGCTCGTATCGTAATCGTTCTGAGTATGCATAACGTCAAAAATATCAAACTTTAAGATTAAGTTGTGAGTTAGCAGATTGTTACACTAGGTTTGCCAAATACTGGAACATAAAAGGCAACCTACATATCTCTCTTCTAAAGTATCCGGTACTCAGAGTTCTCAATTTGAACTTAAAATACGCTCTCTTAGACTTTCAGTGTATCGGAAGAAAACTCATACTAGTAATTCAGTTGATTTCTAAGAAAAACTTGATTACTTTACAGCAGGTATGCTTATGCTATATATATTTTGAGAATGCTGTGATGAAAAGTTAGTACAGATTTACTGTGCGCTGTTCTAGTTTTTTTTTATATATTCCCAAAATAATATCGTGATTAATTTTTGACGTCGGACTAGTTTTAAGTCTTAAGCTGTTATTGGTTTTGTTCCAAAATAAGCTAGTTCGTAACTAGAAGTGTAACTACTGCTGCTGCAAGTCGAACACTTTTCGTTTTACGGTTACAGTTTTGCTGTTTTGAAGTCCTCAATCTTCATAGCTTCGGTGCAACACATTGTATTTTGCAGAAATTGGTACCTAAGCAACCTGATGAGGTGTCTACACGAGGGTACACGTACATTTATTTCTTCCCATACTATGTATAGTATAATCAATGTAGCAAGTGCATTCATGCCGCTTTTTGTTTTGTTGTTTACAAAGTATTTTTTTTTTTAATTTTTTTATTTACAAAGCATTTTTTGTCGTATTTCATGATTTACAATTTTTATTTGGCTGTTAATT
Source organism: Bactrocera latifrons (assembly GCF_001853355.1). NCBI lineage: Eukaryota > Metazoa > Arthropoda > Insecta > Diptera > Tephritidae > Bactrocera > Bactrocera latifrons. The sequence goes on along the minus strand of NW_017537656.1, from coordinate 548,673 downwards.
TTTGCTGCTTCTTTATCTACTAATAGCTGCAATAATATTGCATATCACATGCAATGGCTCTGTTTTGAGCTGGGAACACTTGTAGTGCTACAAAAGGTGTACGCTATGGATCGCTACTTCAATTTTGCTCAAGAAAATCTTTAATTTCGAAGAAATCCATAGCCATATATGCTTTTAATAAAATTTATTGTAAGCGGTATCTACGCTAATTAAGAAGAAGAAAATTTATTTTGCAATATTCTGTCAATTACATCCTTCCTATAATTGTATCATTTTTATATTTTTCAATAATTTTTTCTAAGCACTCGTTTCTATTTTTACTGCCTTTGATTCTTCGTATAATCATCATAAATTCAGCCTTTTTTATTACTATCACATATTTGCTGTACCAGCATTGCTTTGGCAACATCAACTCCACTGCACAATTGATCTTCGTTAGCTCTTTTCTGAGTGTCTTCTATTACCGCACGTCTATGGCTTCTGCAGCTGGCTTTTTCTCATAATTACAATAATTTCATTTATTGCACACATAACGCCAGCGCCGTTATTGCAATTAAGCTACTTTTTATTATGCGCAAATTTCAAAACGGTCCCACTAATTGCCTTCAACGAGCGGCCGCAATCGCAGCGCCGTCGGTTTTTGCGGCTTCACACTTTGCCGATTGCATTAGACAAGATTTTGTGTTGCGGTTTCATAGAGAATGACGGCTTAAGCGAATTTAATGCTATGTATGCGTATGCTTTCGTATGCTAGACGCTTGAAATTATTTGACGGTCAGCCCGTGTGGGCTTTGAAGTTTCATGGGGCAGAATCAAAATTATGAGATATGTGGAGATAAGATTAAGAGCTTACATGTGGCTTTGGTTTAACAAAAATCACATTTTGTGAGTGTGTTTACAGAAAAGTGTCTATGAAGAATGATTAACAAAATAAGTATTTGTATAAAATACGGGCTCCTTGTATTGACCGAGGCGAGGAGAACCCCTGCCATAAAGGCAGACTGCTTCAGTGGGTAAAGCACAGATAATTCAGTGTATAAGCTGACAACTAGTGGCTAATGGTCGTTATTAAAATACGTTTATTATGGTATGAAATATAAAATAATATAATATACCGAATGAAGTTCTACTTTTGGGAAGCCCTTGGATATCTTGACAGCGATGTCACCGCTAGTAAGTTGGAAAGGGTGATGTGAGTTTACCCGAGGTCGAGTCGGTGTATCACCGATCAGTTGTTATTGTTGTCGTTTTAACGGTTATCAATCCCCGTTGGGATGGTGAGGAGGCCCAGGAAACGTGCTGTTTCGACGGGATCCGACCAAAGGGAAAAGGGTGTTAGAAGGGTGGGGTTGGTTGGGCATGCAAAGAGGTGGTCAGTGTCTTGCGGAGACTCGTTGCATGCAGGACATACATATGTTGGGTATGTGGTAAGTAGAAGTTTAACCTGCTACAATATCCAGAACGAAGTTGCGCAAGGGTCACTCGCGTTTCTCGCGTTGCTCGCGGCAACTCGAGCTCTTCGTCTGCTATGGGTGGTGATTTAACGCCAAATACGCCATTCACGGGGAGGGAGTCGGTGAAGGTGTTGATATCTCCACTGTGAATGGCGGTCAGCGAATGTCGGAAGTCTGTTGCGTCCGACGTCCTGTCGGCGTATTGTTCGATGTCGTCGACGTGTATCACCGATCAGTAAAGTCAGTCGGTCAACTCTGATGTACGCAGCCATTAAGGTAAAGGCAGTGTCCAGTTAGTGTGCCATTAGAGTGACCTGTGGGTTTAGAACGGTCTCACATGAAGCGACCAGTATCATATCTGGTCTTACGCCGCCGGATTTAATGGCCTCAGCGCTAAGTAGAGTCTATCAAAAATCAAAAGCAATGAATATATCTACCTGGCGACCAAAAAAAAGGACAGTCAGGTCGAAGAGTGCCAAAGGTAATGGGATGCGGCAGAAATAGGAAGGTGGACGAACGAATGAAGAACGTACCAGCCTGGATTGAGAAACGATACGGGGAGACAACTTTTATTTAACGCAATTCTTGACGGAACATGGCTGTTTCAGGAAGCACCTGAACAGGTTCGGCCACGATGATGTCACAAAATGCTCATTCTGCAGCAGTGCCGATGAAAACGCCAAGCATATCCCTTACTTCTGCTCGAGATATGTAGTGGAGAGAACTACCATCGAACGAATAATAAACCAAAAGATGACGCCCGACAACTTTATAACTTGCATGCTGCAATCAAATCTAGTATGGAGAGCTTAAGATCATCTGAATAATCCCAGAGGAAGTTTTTGAAGAGACGTTCTTGTCCAGCTTAGTCTGACGAAATAATGCTTAATGGCGGACCCGTAGGGCCAAATACAGCCAGAGTTAAGGTTTAGTACTGTTCCGGAAGTTCAGTAAAATTAGATAATACTAACTGGGTGTGATTCCGAAAGAGGTGCATTCTTAGCGGATAATATGAATCGTGCATCCGTCCATGCCTCTGCACTATATACTTGTTGGCTGATTCTGTTTTGGATTTCGAGTCTGATATTGTTGTTATTGCGAAGTTATGATAAGCATTAAATACCAACTACTAAATAAATATACATGTCACCTAAACTACTGCATATCTAGTTTTCCAACTGCCATATTTAGTGAGAAGCAAAAAAGAAATTTTCGGAGAAAATAGTTAATAGCGAAAACTCGCTTTGTACTAATTGCAGGGCACCTGCGACACACCGGCGCATTTTCCAACTGCTAAACATGATTTCCCACAAACGAATTTCCCAAAAATATTAAAGTCACCAAAAATAAGTTGCTTTAATTGCAAGTGGTCTTGCGCACTTTCACTTGCACGCTGACAGTGAATGAACGGCTCCGTTATTCTGCTATGCTTAGTAAGCTATATTTGTGATTTGATAGTTTGTGGTCTTCTCTGATAATTGCTATTGATTTTCTCATTGCACCGAAAAGAAATATTTTGGAGTAAAAGCATTCAGTAAAGCGCCATAATTGTGAAAGAAAGTTTGTCGTTTCGTGCTTCATTTGTTTTCAGTCGTAGGTGTGTCAGCCACTCTTCAGAGTTTAAAATTGTGGAAAGTTGCTAATAGTTTAGTTTGTTTGGCATAGAAGTATCTTAAAGTTATAAATTTTTGTTGCTGCTAGACTATCATTCAATTTATAGCATTTATAGTTAGTATATTGGCACAGACGTTGTGACTTGTTGATCAGTTATTGCAATAAAGTTTTCAAAGTCGCTAACTCCGCTAACTTCCTAAAACTTGCATTTTAAATACTAGAAATTGTGACTTTCATAACTAACATGTTTTTTACGCAATCATTTCATATGTTCGCAAATTTTAATAGACTCTGTTGCCTCACTAACAATACTTCCTCTAGTGTATCATACCGTGCGGACCCCAGAGGCTTACAGCGTAATCTTACTATACTTCTTTGTTTCCCTGGTGCCTTGCTCTAGACATTTCCTGCGGTATTATTGATCTGTCAATCTCTTTTTGTGGGCGCGTGTCGCTACCAGACATTGAAAATTTAATATTCCTAGTGTTCCAGCAGTTTCTTTTAACGAATGTCAATAAGAACACGACTTTTTCAGTTTGGACCCAGGTAACTTGTTCCATCGGATTTTGATTTTCTTTACCATGTTCCTGTCCAGATAGTCGTATAGATAATGCTTAGGTTTCTAATGTTAGTCACGATTTCTCGTCCACTATTTCATTGCTTGCTTCTGGTAACAGTTCCCAATGCTGCCCTGCTACCCAAAACACTTCTGGCTGATAAGAGGTTACTGCCTTGATTGATACTTGGCTGTCTACGTAGATGCTTTACCCAAAGGTTCTATATGTAAATTTTCCTGTTGCCAATGGCCTTCCGCGCTACGCAGTTTTCAGTGAAGAGGTGGCAGGTTTAGTACCAGTATTAGAAGGAATCTACTACTTCGATGAAACATTTCTTTAAAAAAAAAATGTGTTTCAAATCCTGAGTGTCTAATCCTGAGGTGTCTAATAACCTTTTTAGCATTTCGACAACAAGGCAGGCTGGAGTTCTTGAGTTATGTGACCTTTATTCTACGAACGAAAGACTCGTAATACCTTTTATGAAGGTTTTTTTTTCAAAATATCCAAAAATAAAATGAAGTGTTTCTGTAATTTTTTTTGTGGAAAAATTTATTTTGGAAATCTTTTTGAAGTCTGCCATTTTTGAAAGAACATTTTTTTCGATTTATTGATCCGTATGGTTTATTGCATTTCTCGGGTTTCGGGTTGGCTTTTTTGAACTGACATATTATATATGAATATAGTTTTTATATGGCATCTATGGATTTGAGAAACTAATGATAGACTATATTTAATCATCATTTAGTATCCCTAACTACTAAATTCCCAAAAGAGTTGTTATGGGCAAAGGTTGGCACTGCAAAGTAGGCTGATCTAATTTCTTTACATGTTTCAAAAATAATTTAGTAAACTAGTCAGACTAGCTTTAAGCTTGAAGCTATCATTTGAATTATTTCAAAACAAACCAGTTAGTAAGTGGAAGTGCAACTACTGCGGGTTCCGCGATGGCTTTTTTTTAATCAGTTACAATATTAGTGTTTATATGACCGATTTTAAACTTTGGCGTCCAACTTTGGTGTGGTGTGGTGTCTCTAGTATTTAGGTTAACAATTCTGTTAAATTTAATTATTATTTCAATTACTTCTAGTAATTATAACCTTACCGCTCTTCCTCCCAAATAATTATTTAATTTGCTTGGTCAATGAAAAGTAAGTCACAAAAGCACAATAAACGCAAAGCAATTATCATCGAAAACAAAGAATCAATAAGCGATTAAGTTCGATATGTCCCTGCTCTTATTCTTCGCCAAAAAAACTGGCACAAAAGTAACTTGTAACTGCAGTAAATAGCTTTATAATTTTGTCTCGAGTTTTTTCCTCAACGCACTAGACACTTTAGACATCGGTGAATTCAGGGCAGCCGAAAAATGAGCGCAGATAAATATATATATGTATTATATATATATAGGTACATATGTATATGTTTGTTTGGAGGCCTGCTTTCAGAAATAAGTAACATAACATAAAACATATCGACATTTAGCCATGGAACAGTCGCAACCGTTAAAATTCGGACAATTAAAAAATAAATTTTCATTTGTCCGTTTCTATATACGCGTACTAGTCCCTCAGTTTGCGAGATATCGTAATGAAGTTTTGGACACCTCCTTTTCTTTGCAAGAAGCTGTTTATTTGTTGGAACTATCGATATCGGATCACTATAGCATATAGCTGCTATACAAACTGAGCGTTCGGAATAAAGTGCTTCTATGAAGAGATCTTTCAATTGACGAGCTATCTACGTGAAATTTGGCTTGGACTATTATCTAAGGTAATGGTGCCATCTGCAGAGAAATTGTGCAGATCGGATCACCATAGCATATGGCTGCCATACAAATTGAACTATCGATAACAAGTGCTTGTATGGAAAGCTCTTTCAATTGATCGCTAAAAATCAAATTTTTGTAAGGACAATTTTGTGTTTGTGAAAGAAAATTTAATATTTTCAATGAATATATTACACCTACAACCAATTCGGAAAATATATTTTTAATTTGAAATAAAACTTGATTTTATAACAATTTTTAGACGATCTAAATACTTTTACGCTCCACTGTATAAACTATCGGCATACCAGATAATCCACACGTGACAAATTACAATTTTTTTCTTGTGTCTAAAGCGCACAATGCGCATTCGAAACGTGCTTTACGTGAATGCTCCAAAAGCTCACAAAGACACACAAACATATTAAAGAAATGTCTCCAGCTTAACATGCCAATAGACCGGGTATGCCAAGCGTAATTCTCATATGCACATTTGACCGTTCAGTTGACTGCATTCAAGTGCCCCATTTCCAATAGTTTTTTTTCAACAAACACTCACGTGACAGTAGCCACTCCAATTCAAAGCCATTTGGGTCAAACTCGGTACTTGGCTTATGAGTACGAGCACATATGAGCTTGTGTGCATAGGTATCTGTAGGTATGTATATCCCCATAATCTATTTAAATATAGATATACAGACATAAGTATGTACGCAGCTATCTACCTATCTACAATCTCATTCAATTTGTTTGTAGTTGTGTTTGTGTTCAAGTTACGTACTCCACTTCATGTGCGCCTTTCTTTATCTGCCTCACATTTTTAACATTCCAAACCTTGACATTATTAAACTTGATTAGCCTTTGAAAAAGTCTGTTTGGATAAAGTTGCTCGAAATTGGAAGATATGCACAGTTGAATGTTGATGGGTTCCTACAGTAATTGAATTATATAGTTGAAATTTGAGTTAGAAGTGGAATCACAGTAATGCAAAATCTGTACAATGTTTATTTTGGTACCTCGAGGCGATTGTGAATTCGGTCTTAAGACTTTTGCACAGCGATTCTAATAACAATTGTGGAATAAGTTTTTATACTGGTTAAGATTGCCAAAGATCAGGCTGCCTTCTGAGATGATAGTTGACAAAGACGAAGTAAAGCGCAGATAGAGGAGTTTGAAAGTTTTCTGAAAAAGAAACAATCAAAAATTCTTGTTGAAACCAATAGGCAAAGCGGTTTGCTTACAAAATAAAGCGGCCGGAACTGTGCCCAAAATCCAGACAAGGAAAAGAGCAGAACAATGTAGCAGTAGCAAGGCACTGCCGCTGACTGTCATAGAAGGGACCTCTTTCTAACCGAGCACCTTAGAGAAGAGCTGGGTGGAGATCGACGTCGGATTTATGGGTACTTGTGTCCCGTTTTAAGTATTGTACTCGACAAATAAGATTACGAAAATGTTCCTTCCAACAGATCTTCAGATCTCTGCAGATTCTCAGATCTCTACAGATCTTCATTATTGAGTTTATGCTATTCTATGATTTGTTAGTGCTTTAGTTCCTTTCGTCGTAGGGTACCCCGGTAATATGTTACATACTAGCTTTGACAATCTAACCTCTTTATTTCTCATAATGACGGACGCTAGTTCATAAATTTGTATGGAAGACGTTGAGGTGGCAATGTCCAGGTACTTTCCCCTCAATTGTCTAGCATTTGCCATTCTGACATTAAAATATTTCGACAGTCATACCTTCGGCGAACCAGGAGACATAACTGAACATTCGCCGCCTGAAAGCGTTTTGTCACTTTATGAGGATTTTTATCCACAATTATATAAGAGTTTTAGATATCTCAACGGACTATCGATGTCAGCTGTTCAAGTGACACCCCTGTTAGGATTAAAATTTTAATCTAATCTAACCTACAGAACTGTTTGCTTAGAAAGGAATACGGTAACGTACGTATGGTTTAATCCCAAGGAATGGCAGGACTTGTGAAGTACTGGCCATAAGGAGTCCACATAAGATTTTTTTCATTTCTTGAACGCTTTTGCTTATCAAAAATATTAGAGAGTGTGGCCATAAAGATGTCCATTATAAAGAAATCCATCGATTGATGCAATGTGTAGGAAGTGGCGCGGTCTTGTTGAAATCAAATTTCGCCGAGATCACGAGCTTCAATTTCAGGCAGTGCGTTTTCAATGACTCCACTGGTCCACAAACCACATCAAAGCGTTATTTTCTGGCTGAAATGGGAGTTCTTGAATCTCTTCAGGTTGCTCTTCGTCCCAAATAAGCAATTGTGCTTGTTTACACACCCATTGAGCCAAAAGTGAGCCTCACCGCTGAACAAAATTTGTCTCATAAACGTCAGATTTTCTTGGAACTATTCCACAGATCGATGCGATGACGTTTGGGAAGGTCGGTCGGCTTCTAGACTGCGTTTCTTTTTCAGGTCGTTAAAAATATAGTTGGCTATGGTCATATTGGTTCTTAATAGCCACAATAGTTATATCGAAAATATTATGTTGTTATCAAAATCGACTTTGAAAACAGATCCTAATCACAAGATACAAAAATCTCATAAAATCCAATCATTTTGTAAGAAATTTAATGAAGAAGATCGCAGAATACTAAATTAACCATTATTGAAAAAATGCACCCTGTATAATATCTTTTCTAAATCTGACAGAAATTATATTTTACACTTTTTTGACATTCCGAAACACAAACAAAATTACTAATATTTTTCTTTCTTTTCTTTGTATAAACAGCAAAAAATCACCGTCAGACTGGACCCACAAAAAGTTAGCAACAATTAGCGAAATTAAAACACCACAAAGCATTTTAAGTAAAAAAATATTTAAAGCACGTAGTAAAATATAAACAATAATAAATAAACCAGCAAAATGGCACCGATGCCCAGCATGAAGGGCACCAAGCCCAACGGAGATTTCCTCTACGTCGAGGCCGAATCGCCGGGTGACTCAAGTCCCACACCCTCAACGCCACCCTCCAGCACAGGTGAGCTAAACGAAGTGTGAATTTTCGCTTGAAATATTTCATTTTGTCTTTCTTCATTTGCAAATATGTGTAGACGCTGCCAAATCGCAATGCTCCTCACTTTCGGACGGCGAATCATATGAGGGTTACGGCGAAAACGCAGTGCGCGGCCTGCATCAGCGCCATCATCAGCGCACCGCATCTAGCGTTTCGGCCGGTTTATTGGGTGCCGATGTTGTCAATAATAATAATAGCAACACTGCTGCTGGTGGCAGTGGTGTTGGCGGTGTTGAATTGGAGCTGGCGCCACACGACAATGCTGTAACGGCATCGAACAAGTGAGTTTGCCGAAATTTCGTGCAAAAAAAGTTGTTGTCATTCATTAATTTGTGCTTAATTTTTTTCATGCCGACATGCAATTTGTAGCGATGACGAGCTGAGCATCATTCCGCGCGACAATTGGGCACGCATGAGCTTACGTCGCACCACCACCTCTTCCAGGTGAGTTGTTATACATAGAAATATTCAGGAATAGCTAGTTAGTTGTAGTGTCATTTAGTAAAATTTTTATTACACCCTGCACAGCGGTAACACAGAAGGAAACGTCGTAGGCTATTCAGTGCGACGAGCTGAGTCGCTTTAGCCATGTTCCTTTGTTACTCAGTTCTTGAGATATTGATGTGAAATTTTGCACACGTTCATTTCTCATTAATGAGCCTCTTAATTGACGGAACCGCCTATATCGTAGCTCTATAGTATAATATATAGCTGTCATACAAACTTATTAATCAAAATCAAGTACTTGTATAGAATTTTTTTTTATTTGTCTAGGTATCCTGACGAAATTTACACACAAAATATTAACCAAAGAAACGCTACAATTTCCGAAGAAATTGTTCAGATCGGATCACTATATTATATAGCTGCCATACACTGAGCTGATCACTCAAAATCCAATCTTTGTACGAAAAACATTTTTGTTTTAGAAGATATTTTCACGAAATTCGGTACACAAGTTTGTCCAAAGCAGCACTATAATCTCCGAACAAATTGTGCAGATCGGACTTATATAACTTATGGCTGTCATACAAACTGATCGTTCAAAATAAAATTCTTGTATGGAAAACTCTTTTATTTTATAAAATATCTTCACGAAATTTGTCATACATTGTTATCCAAGGAATTGTTACAAGTTTTGACAAAATTGTTGGGATCAGCCCACTAAAGCATATAGCTGCCATACAAACTGTTTGAGCAAAATGAAGATACATTCCATTTATACCCTCTTATGCTATAGGAAATGCACCTGTGTGCGGTATTATAGCTTCGGTACAACCGTAGTTAACGGTTTTTTCTTATTTTAACTATCCACCAACAATTTATGTACATTTGATTGTCAACTGTCACCAACGTAGTCATAAATTACTCGCTGAATGTATTGTTTGTCGATTGTTTAGTTGACTTTAAATGGAAATAGCTATGCAATAATTTTAGACACTTCACAGAAATGCATTAGTAGTGATGTCTATAAGTGTCAAAGTGTCAGCTCGCCATTTTCTAAGTTAATTATTATATGCAATATTTACTGTTTGCCTTCTGTGTGTATGTGTTAATTTTCGCCAAAGTTCGACGTAATAATTTAAAGACTGTTTTACTTTATATGCAAATGTCAAATATAAATGCGATATATTTATATATTACATACGTACATATACACATACATATGTGCGGTATAGCGTCATATGTCAGTGTCGTTTCCCCAATATGCCGATCACCTTCGTTTATATGTATGCCAACACATTAGTACCTGCCTATAAACAAACATGACGACATATTTCTTAATTTTTCATGCCAGTCAGCTTTTGTTTTTTTTTGCTTTTGTCTGTCTGTCTCTTTGCTTTTTCGCTTATTTGTTAAAGTATATATACAATATACATACATATATACACCTAACACCAGTCTGTCTTACTTTTACAAAAAACTGGTTTCCAATTTGAATATGTATTTTAGTTATGTTTAGGTCATAAAATAAAGACGAATATGTTTTGTTGTTTATTTTCCTTTATTCATATACCACTTTCTGTCATAAATAAGCTATTTGTTGTCAAAAGAGCGCTAATAGTGATAGCAAAGAGCGCGCACGATCTTCTCACTCATACTCTCATTTATAAAAAAACAAACTCAAGAGTAATTTCAATTGAAAGATTACTCTTTTTGAACTCTCTTGAGTAGCCAACATGCTCTTTGTAACGTGAAAGCTGAAAGTTGTCGAATTTAGCTTTAGTTGTAAGTTGAGTTGTTTACTTTATTTGTTGGCCATTAAGCTTGGACTTCATACAAAATGTTTAGGCCTCTTTCACGCTTATACTAACTGGTCCCTACGAAGACAGCAACCATCGATTAAAAATATTTGCTGTTTAAATCACTTTAAAAATTAAAAGAAATAAAATAAATGTCAGACAATGATGACAACTTCAATAATTTGCGCTTCTGAGGCATCCTGTGCTTATCGATAATTGTTTATTATTAATTTCAAGCGTTATGTACCCATTTCATAACTGATTGTTTTTAATTCATATTAGAATTATTTAATAGTTTTGCACATCTCACATCAATATCGATTTCACCTTTGTAAAAACTCAATTTTTTGAAACTGTCTACTGTACTGTTATTTTACTGATCGATTTATTTTTCCTTACAGCAATCCCGACAGCCTAACGAATCGTCGTTGGGGTTCCATGAGACAGTAAGCAAAATTTTACTAAAGCTAACCAATTCTTAACGCTAAGCATATATTTTAACTAATATATATAATAATGTATATATGAGTTATATATCAACTTAACTTAATAATGCAATTAGCACTTGCAACCAGCTTGCTCAACAATTTGGCTTTTGTACATACAAAACTAATTTAAATTTTTTATTTTTTGCACTGACATGTAAGAAAATTGGTTGCGGTCATTTCTTGCTTCATTAACTTAAAATGCACTTAAATATTTATGCAAATATACAGATATGTGTCTGAATATTTTTAATTGCCTGCATCCTACTTTTAAGAAATAGTTCTATATGTACACACATATATTTGTATAACCGATATGTCTTAAAAATTTAAATATTTGTTCTCCTCACAAAACTTTTTTTTACAAAAATATTTTTATTCCCAGCAATAATATATTATATTAAATGATATGTTGCTAAATTTTTCGTTTTAAAACATAGTTTCACACAATAATAATATATTTTTCACAAAATTTGTTTTTTCTCCATAAAAAAATATGTTCCTTAGAAAAACTACAAAAGAAATGTATTTGTTTTTCTCCATAAAAACTGTTTTTTTTCTTCACATTAATAGTGTTTTTTTTTCAAAAAAAATATTTTTTTTTATAAAAACATTTTTTTTTTTTT
>NW_017537656.1:520050-535566 GCF_001853355.1 Bactrocera latifrons | reverse complement strand
TATTTGTATATAATAATAATAACATATGCCAAAAAATATGTAAAAATATATTATGAAAAATGTCCTCAAAAATGTATTTTCTTTTTCTCACAAAATAATTTTTCTATGAAATCTTATTTCTTTATACACCTCCCACTTCAACTAAATCACCACGATGCGCCCACTTCAATTTTAAAAATTCTTCGTATCCCAACATAAACATTTAGGCCTTCGCTTTCTGCTTTTTTCGATTAACGCAAGAGAAATGTGCGCTCCTCTAATAAAAATGTCAACTTTGTAGTTTTCTTGCTTCCACTCCTTTTCTTTCTCTGCGCTTATTTGCAATTATTTGTGCGATAATTTCTGCTGGCCAATAATGGACATGTCGCAATTTCCGGCTTAAATTAGTGGCCAATATATTGACCGAGAATTGGCATTGCGCAATCGAAGTCAGCAAACGGCATTAATAAATGGTGACTGTGTGCTATTATTGTTGTTGTTGCTAGTGCATAGCGGCGCGCAGAAAAAAACGTACAGAGCGCAAAAAGCACCTATTTCGTTTGAACTCCAGTGTGTCTGCGTTTAAGATCGCGTTCGGAAATGCTTAGAGTCAGATTAATTGCCGTGATTAGTTAGCGCTGTTACAGACAAACATAAGATATTAGCTACGTGCTGCTCTTGTTGTTGGTATACGAGTAACGTAGAGAGTTGGCAACATAGAAAACATATAACATATGTATGTTGTCTGTTTTTCTTGCATTGAAATAATTTCGTTTCCAATTCTGATGATATCACCTTCGAAATGCCTCTATTAATGACTTGGCTTCTGCTCAATTTTATGACATCAAAATATATGCATATCTTCAAGGTTATCTTTAGAAGTAACTGAGATAATTTTATTATTGTACGTTTGGTATTTACTGTGTAAAAGTAGACTTAGAATTGTCTTATGGAAATCATATCGCGAAAAATTATACTTCTAAAAGCGTTCCCAATTAAGGGACCGGACATTCCAGGTGCATGTCCTTAAATCGTAATCGTTAATGCATTGCCGTGGTCGTCTTTTTAAGAGGGGTCTCTCAACGGAGGCTGTTCTTTCCTTTTCGTTGGGGCCGTTTTTTACATGACGTGTCTCAAAATCAGCGCACAACCCTGGAGAGTGATGTTTCGGCTTCTCACTTTATGTTGCCTTCAAACGGATGTTCTTTGGCTTCCCAGAGGAAACTTAGTCTAAGACAGGAAGTGGCGAGCTACTTGAGCCATATGTAAAAGAATCGTGTCTGGACACTTCCAAGTAAATGGCACTGGAGAAATTTCCTCATTTGCGTGAACTTTTACTCATGGCTCTATCCTTCTTCTAGAATGTATACTAATCTCAATATCATTTGTCAAAGGGTATAATAATAGAAAATGTTCTTCAAAATCTCTGCGGGCTTTTCGTGCTAAAATTATTCAAAGGTCTTTGAGTGAACCCTTCAGACGATCATAGTTTCGAAAGCTTTTACCCTAGCATAGTTAAATTGTTTTTTGTCTTTCAACCTTTGTCAATATTTTTCTTATTTTAAYTTCTAAGTCTACTCAATGTTCCAATCGTCCGTTAAAATTAACTGTACAAATAGTACATAATAATAAAAGATTTGGACAATGTTTAGCTTGATTAAGCCTGCGCCGAGCTACAGCTTCACTGCTCTTTTGAATTGATCCAATTCCGTTTAGTTCATCAATTTTTGTCTTTACGGTTCACAATTTTTTCATTGTTTGCCCCGCGGCGGACAGATGATTGGAATTTAGAACAAACTCATTAAAAGTTGCGAATTTCATGGTACTCCTCTTTCTCGAGTCAACGAAAGACCAAGAGCTGTTGAGCCACAAGCTGGCAAGAAAACGAGACAAAATCCAGAAGACTGCGCAAGCCATTGCCATGACAACTTGGCCCTTCGTCGTCTTTGTTCTTTTGCCAACTGTATACTTACCAGCTTTCATTTTGCTTAACAATACTTCTGTTGTAGTCCGAAACCGGTTCTCAAGTCTGCGAAAGAATAGCTGAACTGTGTGTGAAGAGTCAAGGAAAAATGTGTAGGAAGAAAAAAACATAAAGGTGAGCAGTTAAACGAAGCCCATGTACGCGAAGGTATTGCATTGAAGCTGGCCAGCCAACAAATAGATCGCTTTGTTCAAGTGCCAGGTTGTGTTGGGATTGAACGGGAAGAGCGCAAGAACAACAGACGCCCCTGTACGAAGCGCATACTATTGCCAGTGCAATGGCCAAAGAATCAGTTAACAACGGACCTTTTCGCCGAAGTCTTATACGCTTCGTTAGTTCGCATTTGTCGCGCTGCGGCATGCAACTGGTGATGGTGGTGGCGGTGGTGTTACTGCGTGCTTGCGTTAGCTGCCATTCAACAGGCTGTTGCATGCGCTTGTTGTTGTAATGTTGTTCGTGTAGTGCATATTTTTTGCTCTACGCTTTTGCCACCACAATAATTATAAGAGTTATGCATGTGGTGGTTTGGTGCAGCGCAAAACCACAACTTCAACAACGTCATCATTGTCAGCGTCATGACATAGGAATGCGAACGTGCGCGCATGCGCTGTTAAAAACCCGTCGCGGTTGCTTGTTTTGTTTGGCCCGCTGATGGCATGAAAGTGTGACGGTTGCGTGGCAGCGGGGAAATGTTTGATTCGATTGTTGGTTAGCATTAAGTTATGTGGCTTGTGTGCCACACTATGTTGGCTTCTTGTTGCGGTGACGCATTTTTATGCTGTTAGACGATTTTCACTTATTTTTTAAAGCTCGGTTTTGATGCTTTTGAGTTACCATCGCAAGAAAATCAATCAAATTTTGGACAAAATCTCAACGCACCAAACTTTTCGCCATGTGAACTTGTGGAACGGTTCATATAAATCTGTGTAGATGTCAATCGAAATTCAATTTATATATTTTTAAGTCAAAGCCTGATTTGGCCTCAACTCACTCAACTTTTCTCCATGTGAATTTGTGGAACAGTTCCCATAAATCTGGTTAGAAGTCTACGAAAAGTCAATTTATATATCTTTAAGTCCAGGTTTGGTCTGGTTGGTTGGTCTTCTGGGAAGCGCTGGAAACTGTAAAGCCAAAGAGCTGGTAAGGGAGGGTAATCTTGTTTCGATGACATCGGTTTGGGAACTAGCCTCCGTTGTTTTGCGCTGGACCTCTGATCTTTGTAGAGGCTGGTCAACAGCTAACTCTTGAGCTACCACGAGCTCATTCTGGTTATGTTCGGAACCCAGAGAGCCTTTGAACTGCTCATCCTCAGTAGGGTTTATCTCGCCGCAATCGTTAGAGTTCTTCATATTCGCTGCTCTAAAGCCGCACCTGTGGTAGAGCTAAAATTTAGTACCCAACAAGTTTGTATGAAAAATTCTGACAAGTAAAGATTATACAACCTTCTAAAAACTGCCAACTTTAACCAATCATCGAACAATTACGTTTTAATGAACTTGTGGAACAGCAAAGCTGATAAATAAAAAATGGAAAAGATTTATCGTTTGAATGCAACCTAATTGATAAAGCTTCGTCAAAACTACCATAACGCCGCATTAAATTGTTAGCTATAGTGGAGCTGTATGAATGAGAAATTAATGATGAGTAATGATTTGGTGCCACGAAACTATGTTGCCTCAAGCACAAATTGTTAGCATTTTCTATTGTCAAACCTGTGCAACTTAAGATTTTTTTTCGTTGATCTTGACTTGGCACTTAAGCGTAGAACAACTAGGCAGCTTATTATTATTGTTTATGGGAAAAGAATTACGTAAATTACTTAATTATACATAAATGCTTGAGAGGTTTCAGAAATAAGAACCACATAAATAACGATATACAGTTAGGTGAGGAATTTGTGTTTTAACTTTGTTTGGTGATTTAGTAGAAACACAAATGCAAAGCTTCCATTATTTGCATTCCACTTTTCTAATCTTCTAGTTGACTTTCTCACAGTTTGGTGTTTAGTCGCTCGCATTGTTTGGCTATTGAGCTTGAGATTTGCTGCGCTTCTTAATGACACATTCAGCCGCTCTCATTTCATGGTAGGCTTAGCTGAGAAGAGTCTTCAATATGAGGTTGATAAATGTGTTCCATAATTATTTTTCATTACTCATTTTTCGTATTAATATACGCATACATATTTTTTGCTAATTTTCTCTAGCTCTTATGTTTCTACTCATTAGTTCACCACATGCAAACCACTTTCGTTCCATTAAATGCTTATTAGCTTCGCAATACGTTGGCTTTTTATTGTAATTACTAAAAATTCTTTCGAAATATTTATATTTCTATACATTTTATTCTAGTTGTCACTGAACTAGCCGACAACATCTTAATTTTTATTCTAGCATATGTTATTTTGTGAAACTTTCAGATTTACTAGAATATTTGAGCAAGTAAAATATTTATTAAATTAAAAATTATCTTAAATTTATGAAGCTTTCAATAAAACAAAAGTTGTTTCGCCAGCTTTAATTAAATTAAACCAAATATTTAAGGTGTTTCACAAGTTCACAACTTGAAAATTTTTAAGATAGTCTGTGTTTCGAAAGTTTAATTATACAAATTTACATATCTGAGGTGTGTTACAATTTCACAAATCGAAAATACTTGAGCTAACCTGTGTTTCACAAGTGCAATTATATAAATTTAAATATCTAAGGTGTCCCTCAAGCTCACAAATATAAAATTTTTAAACTAACTGGTGTTTCACAAGTTCAGACATAGAAAATCGTTGCGCTAACCGGTATTTCATAAGTTCAAATATACGAATTTCAATATCTAAGGTGTCCAACAAATTCACAAATAAAAAATTTTGGGCTAACCCCTGTTTTATAAGTTCAATTATACGAATTTAAATATCTAAGGTGTGACAAAAGTTCACATATTTTTGAGCTGCCCGGTGTTTCAGAAATTCCAAATAGCAAAACATTGTTCCACCCGATCAATTATACGAGCTCAATTATCTAAAGTGTTTCACAAGTTTACAAACAGAAAATCTTGGAGCTAACCGGTGTTTCATAAGTTCACAAATAGAACTGCTGTTTCACAAGTTCATTATTCGAATACATTTATATAAGCGTTTCATAAGTTCAACTAATCAAATTCAATTAGGGTGTTTGTCAAGTTCTGTGGAATTCTCTACAGCTTTTAAAGAAGATTTGCCTTATATTGTTCAAGTTCATAAAGTCAAGAGTTGGTTCCAGATTGAAGTTACTTTCAACTAAAATAGATTTTGAACATTTTTCAAAACTTAGCTTATTGTTCGCCAAAAATATATGAACTATTTGGGATAGTTCTAGTTTTATATATAAAAACTATTTGTCTTCAAAGACACCGACTGCTTGCAAGCAGTTAAGTTTTTGGCAACTACTGAAATCTAAACGATATTTACCCACTTTCTGTTAATTAAAATCGCTGAATTCTATTAATTGTTGGCAAAAATTAATTAACTATACAACTCACATTGTCGAACAACTATCAAAAAGCCGAGGTTGGGTGTGTTTGTACATACATATATAGCATAACATACAATATATATTTTTTCAAGCGTCTTAATGCAGTAGTTTAAAAAAACTAAATCCGTTGTTGCAAATTCGCTAATGCTTCGTTATTCACATATGTATTTATATATGTATATGATTTTAGTTACTACTATTAACTCCCTACTAAGTCAAGGCTAATAAAAAACTTGAAGCTAATTGAACCGTAAAGCTTAATTAATTATTTTATGGAAATAGAAAAACTAAATACATATATACAGTTATATATATATATACATAAGGCTGGTGCAGGCAGCTGAATTATATTAATATGTATAAAATCAGTGTTTGATATTTAAAAGTGCACTCAGAGGTAAGTGCTGAGTTTCTACTGCTACCTTAATGGCAGCAACATCGCCTTGGAAAACACTGCAATAGTCAGTCTGAAGCTGGAGTTGTCAGTAAACTCCTGAACCAAACTTCTCTCCTAAGCTTTGACCCAACCGTAAAGAAGCTCACTGCTCCTCTCCTCCGATGGCTTCGTCCCACCCACAGCTCCCTCGCCGTTATATGGACAGATAAGCAGCCGCCAGAGTTGGCTTGACTATGATGTTGTAGAGCCAGAGGACTTCTTTCGGTGACAGATCAAACTTTTTGTCAATAGCTCTTCTACTATAGTATACAACAATCGATGCTTTTTTTGCTCTCTTCTCGATTTTTGGCTTCCATGAAAGCTTCCTATCCAGGATGAGCCCTAGATCAGTGTTTCCGCTAGTTGCAGACGGATGTTTCCCGTTTACGGCAGCGATGCCACCGGGATCTTATATCTTCTAGTAAATAAAACCATATTGGTTGTTGACGAGACCACTTTCGTCTATTTGATTTGTTATGACGCTGAAATACCCTTGTGTTAACTCGTTCACAGTAATCATTAACTCTCCTTTGAATATGAGTTGCTACATTGTCTGCATAGGCAATCACCCGGAAGCCACGATCCTAAAGTTTATTAAGCGGGTCCTTAACGACCAGGGTCTATAGAAGAGTAGAGGGAACTCTACCTTGTGGGGTTCTCATACTAACATTCCGTCGTCGCATGCATTGTTCCATTCAGTTTCAATCACTCACACGCAGGGCTGTATCCACCGACATGCCTTTAGTGTAAGCCTCCTTATGTATGAGTCCATCAGTCTCTCTAAAGTTGTTAATAAGAAGGAGTAGAGGCTGATGGGCCTGAAGTCTGGGAGCCCCTACCAGCCTTCAGGATGGACGTAACTCTAACTCATCTCCTGACCGGGATGTACTCCAGTCTTGTGCAGTTCGCATAGATAGATGCCAACCAGTTGCATGATACCTTAACAGTCTGCTGCAGCTGCGCTGGTATGATGCCATTCAGTCTCGGGGACTTGAAAGCTTTGAACGAATTGTTGGCTCAAGTCAAGTCTCGTTCATTTGCGATTCTGAATGGTTTGACAAAGACCGTGTTATCCTCTTGCAGCATTTCGAGAGATATCCTTCCAGAGGATGGGAAGTCTCAAAACTGACCTAGTGACACATAGTTTATATAAAAAATTACGTATTTCTGCAACTTTTTATACAATAAAATAATTTATTGTAGCACTTTATACACAATTACGTTCTTAGTTTGTGTCTATCACTGCCGCTCACTCCCAAAATAAACGATATTCAACCGTTTTATCAACGATATACATAATTAAATAAACATAATAAATTACTTCGAATTAAATAAATTAAAATACAGCAGCTTTAGCTAATCATAATCCGCTAATAATCGCAATTTGCATTATTGCATGTCAATAAATCTGCATATCTTTACATAAGCACGCACATACTCATATAAATAAATATAACAAAAGCTCAACCAAGCGTCACTACAATATTCATACACATACGGCTCAATGTATATCATATGTATATATGTATGTTTGTGTGCGCTTACAACTACAACACAATTTTCCCACACTTGACAGTCACGTAAAACGAGTTCCAGTGCACATCTTCGCTGACTTCTCACCGCCTTACATGGCATTGTTGTCTACACTTGACTGACTTTTTCACAGGTACGAGCAAGAAATTATGCGACAAAAATGTAAAAAAGAAGAACGATAGCAATAAAAAATAACATAAGTAAGAAAAAATTTGCACAAAGCGTTCATAATTCCTTAACTGAGAAAAATTTGCTATCATGAGTCATGCACACAGGGGTTTCTTCTTGTTTTTTCTTCGATAATTGCAATTTTGTGCATAATTGCGAAAGCAATTAGGAAATGTGAAACAGAAGCATTTAAATTTGTTGTAATTTATATGTGGGAATAATGCAAATAGCGGTTAAACATGCTGCAAGGGTCAAAGGCAGGTTTATGTTTATTATTTGTTACTACTTGTTTTAGACTGTGCTAAATTCTTGTGTGCACTCGAGCAAATGATGTTCTAGTCGTGAGAATATGTACATAAATTAAAGTAATTATTAAGTACCAATTCAACCGAGCTTTCAGATTTTTTTTGCAAAAAACGCATAAATTGGAGTTCCATGCATTATTATGTATGTATATTCAGTTCAATATCGAAAATCAATGACAGAGAGTTTCTATTAATACTTTCATTTCTATTGTAGTCTCAAAATTTTGCTTTAGTTTGTAAGCAAATAAACATTCTTCTGCATCGATGATAAATGCAGATCCAATCAGTTATATTAAACCAATAATCAAGGTGTTTCACAAGCTCACAAATCGAAAAAATGTTATACAATTAGCTAAATTGTTTCTTAAGTTAAAATTCATGACTTTAACTATTTATAAATTTTCACAAGTTCATAAGCAATTATTTATAGCTTTGAAGCAAATCTGCTTTACATAAATATTGCCATAGTTGAGGAGTTTATTTTATCAAATATGTTCAGTTCGATATCGAAATTCAATCACAGAGAGTTTGTGTCACACTTTATGTGTGCCTCAGGTGTGGACTTAAATACAAACTTCTTTATAGAGACGAGATATAGGAGTGCAAACGTTTGCTATTTTAAATAGCATCCGTGAAGTTCTAGATTTAAAAAATATATTTTCGTTTAAGGTTCATGTCTACTTTATTCTGAAAATTTAGCTTCTAGCTTTTAAACCAATTAACATTTTGATACTTCGATGTTAAACGCAAAACCAGTCACTTATATTAAACCAATAATCATGGTGTTGCACAAGTTCACAGAAAAAAAAAAAAAAAATTCTCTACATTTTTTTTTTCACAATTCAAATATACGAATTCAATTGGATAAGGTGTTTCACTAGTTCACATATAGAAAAACTTCGAGTCATCCGCTGTTTCAAAAGTTCAATTATACGAGTTCAGTAATTTAAGGTGTTTCACAAGTTCACAAAGAGAAAGCCTTTGAGCTAACCGGTGTTTCACAAGTTCATGTTACGAATTAATTAGCTTACTTTTTATCACAGAAAATTAAAAAACAAAACTGTATTTTGATTTATTTTTTTGTGTGTTTGAAGACATTTTCTGTTCCTTTAAAATTTTCTGAATATTGCCATATTATTGTATGAAGTACCTTATTTTACATAAAATGAAACGAAATGGAATCTAATGGAGTACAATAATTAAAAAAAAAAATAAAGCAAACAACTATAAAAATATCAAATTAAGTAAAAACATGTTTTTCCGTGCGGAAAAACTACAACGAAACGGTGTTAGTGGTGAAAGAAAAGTAGTGGCGTGAAATGCAAAACAATGTAGTGAAAAGCAACGCAGTAATAACAACAAAAATAGCGAGTGCAGATTACCATTCAAATGCAATGAAAACATACAAAAAAGAAACACAAAAATATATAATTAAGAGTGGCTAAAAAGTTTATTGTGCCGAACTGCCAGCCACACGCCAACAAATGCCACTCAAATTCGCATTGAA
This sequence comes from Bactrocera latifrons, assembly GCF_001853355.1. NCBI lineage: Eukaryota > Metazoa > Arthropoda > Insecta > Diptera > Tephritidae > Bactrocera > Bactrocera latifrons. Next base: position 526,154 of record NW_017537656.1, on the reverse strand, counting down.
CAGTCATTAAAAAAAGTGGGAGATACAAAAATGAGCATCACAACACAGAAATCAAGAGGCAATCAACAAGAAAGCCATACTAAAGCGCTGAAAAACAAAAGCGGAAAAGTAGTTATTTATACAGTAGTTATTTATAGGTATTCATACCAATATACATTTATGTGTAAAGCAGTTCGCAATATGGAAATTTTCCCCACATCTGCGGAGATGCAGCACTGCGATGCGGCGTAATGTGAAAGTGGGTGAGAAAAATTTAGCGTGCTTACGCTGAAATCATGAAAGGCAAAACAAAAAACATTCAAAACGGTAGCAACAGCTGGTTGAAGCTGAGCGATTCTCACTTTTTTCCGCTTGTGTTTGCATGTTTGTGAAAATGGAATGCGCGATGAATTGAAGTGATAGGCGCGCTATCAAGCCAGATGCTGCAAAATCATATAATATACATACATATATACATTTGTAAGTGGCTGAAAGTGAATTTTTATAATGCAGTTAGTGTTAGTTGAGCTTGGGGATATTTTAATTTGTTGCGATTTTTCTAATGAAATCGTTTTTTTAGGTAAAAATGTGTACTTTTTTTTGTAAATTTGGCAAATGAAAAGTTTTTCTCTACACTTTTTTGTTTTCGAATTTTGAAAAAATTAAGCAAATCGATGGGGTTAAAGTTAAAACAAAATGATACACTTGACGTAACATTTTTTAAAATTCGATTTCATACTAATTTAAATTTTTTTGTTTTGAATTTTGAAAGAATTAAGCAAATCGATGGGGTTAAAGGTAAAACATAATGATGCATACGGCGTATGAGTAACCTTTTTTGGGTGAAAATTGGCAACGTTGTAAAATGATGCACTTGGCGTATGGGTAACATTTTTTAAAATTCGATTTCATGCGAGTCGAAAATTGGCAACGTAAGTCGAAAAATGAAACAATTTAATATTATTTCTTAATGCGATTCAGAACATAACCATCGCAGGTGTGGCGTGAAATTTTTTATTGGCACAGATATGGCTCCCGTTGCTATAACTTCGAAAATGGCGAATAATTTCACTTTGTTAACGCGTATCCGGCACATCGCATGGGAGACGTCTGAATAAAAAAGCTACCTGACTATATAAATAGTCAATTTGCCTTCGCAGTCCATACATATATATATATATTTTTTTTTAACATAAAAACGTCCATCGACAACTTCTGATTAACTCTTAATATTCAGTCTTAATTGATAGTAAACCTCAAAATAGGTTCCAAAATGATGCTCTAATTGGTAAGTGGGTTCGGAATGTTTTTCAAAAATTTCCCAGCGACCCTTTACTTAAGCTCACTGCCGCCCATTTCCGCAAATCGCTGTCCATAATAATTATGTACACAAAATATTGCAAATACAAACATATCGGCCGTATTTATTTTTATAACCAATAATTCAAGAAAAACAAATCACCACCGAGTCAATCAGCCAACCGGCAATACGTTGAGGTTCGGCACCGAACATGTTGCTTCGCACAACGAACCGCAGCACGCAACTAGCATAACAAGTTAGCTTTCGAAGCTTCAAGCTTTTTAACTGCTTTTAATTTATTTGTCTATGTTGTTATTGTTGTTTCTGCTGTTTTCATTGTGTCAGCGTTGTTGGCTTAAACCCGCCTCGCAACATTCAGCTCAGACGAATGCGTTCGCATATTTTAGTGTCGAGTTTGCGGCAAAGCGAAATGGTTGCGTGTGGATTGCGGGCTTAACGTGCACGGTAAACGAAGTCGTGAGCGTTTTGGTAGCGAAAAAACAAAAAGAAAAATAAATTAATAAGTGATTTGTAGAATTCTCAGGCGGGCGGCAAAACGTGACGAATATTTTTATATAACTGTTTGGTGTAAGATTTGCGGGAAATTTGACGCGGCGGCGGAAAAGTGTGAGAATTCGCCGGCAAATAAACAAAATCAGTTGTGTATTTAACAAAACAAAGCAAATTCTTTATATAATACGCTACATCAAAGTGCTGTGCGCGTGAAATATTAAGCAAAAAACAACAAAAAGTTATTAGTGACGCCAGATTTTGCCGAAATCGCTGAAAGTAAAAACGAAAGTAGGTCTAATAAGATTTTCTGCGTCTGTTTGTGTTATTGTTATTAATGTTGTTGTTATTGCCTTTGTTATTATAGTTTTTGTTTGTTGTGTCCGCAAAAATGTGTGTGTATTGTTGCTGCGCTGGCTTTTTAGCTTCCTGTCGCGCCTCAGCGTCTGAATGTGTTAACTGTTATTCTTTTATGGTTTATTCTTTCGCTATGACAAGCGAAAGTAAGTTTTCATAAATCCATAAAGCATGATAGATGATAAACAGTGGCATTAAAAAAATTTCTAATTAATAAAAAATTAAAGATAATATAAAATAATAAATTGTTAGGAATAAAAAGAAAAATTCAAAACATTAATAAGAAAAAATTTTCGAAATAATAAAAAATCGAAAGCTTCGAAAAGATATTTTCATTGTTAAAAATAAATAATATGTAAAAAATTAAAGTGAATAATAAAAAAAAAGTTAAGAAAAAATTATATAAGTCATTAAATATGAAAAAAAAACTCTTATAAAAATACCTTTAAAGTAAAACAAAAAGTAAAATTATAATAAAATATATTAATTTCAGTTTATAATTTAATCTTTAATAATTAGTATAAAAAATAGTTTTGTGTAAAATCAAAAAATTTCCGAGTTGAAATAACAAATATGCTAAGAAATAATAATGCACCAAAAAAAAAAACTTTTAATAGAAACATAAGAAAATAAAAAACCTAAAACTAAAATAAATAGTTAAACCCAACAAAAGTACTAAGATCAAATTATTAATGATTGGGAAATTAGCGAACTTTTAATATAAAAATTATTAAATTAAAAAATAGTATTACAACCAAAAAGCAAGAAATTGTTACATAAAAAGTATATAATTGAAAAAAATTAAATGCAATAATTTTCCATCCCATTAACAAAGTATTTTTAAAACCGAAAAAAAATAAAAATAATATAGAAACTTAAAAAATATATAACATTGTGAAATAAAAAAAACTTTTTAGAAGAAAAATGTTTTCGAAACAATTGTGCTTGTTAAAAGAAATTAAATTTAAACTTGATTCTTGAGGAAAAAAACCCTAATAAAATAGTAAAAAAAAAGAAAAATTCAAAACATTTGCAAAACCTTTAATAAAAACAAACAATATTGATGAGATAGAAAATTATCGACTTTAGTGAAAAAATAATTAAACAAGATATTATGAAAACTAATAAACTTTTATAATAAAATTATTAAAATTGAAAATAAAATTCTTAAATCCGAAAGAAAAATTTTCAAACAAAAAAAGAAGATGCACTTAGAAAAATACATAATATTTGCATAAATTACAAACATAAAATAGTGAAAAGAAATAAACTTTTTATATACAATTAAAAAAAAATCAAAATTTTGAAAAAAATTACATTTCATTTTAAATAATTTTCTATTTGGGAAAAAGTTCACAAAAATATATAATAAAAATTATTAGAAAAATTAAAAAAAATCTAGTTTTGTTTTTAATCACGAACTATGAAAAAAAATTATCTTGACTACATTTCACTTTAAATAATTTTCTATTTGCCAAAAAAGTTAATTGAAATTATACGCGAAATAGTGTCAGAGTTTTTGAGACATCGAGCTGAAATTGTGCACACACGTTTTCTTTTTCAAGCAGCTGCTTACATGTTAGAATATTTGATATCGGACGATTAAGTTCTTGTATAGAAAACTTTTTATGTGACAAGATTTCTTCACGAAATTTGGCACCTATCACGGTCTCAAGACAGCCCTACAATCTGCGTACAAATTGTTAAAATCGGATCGAAATATCACATAGCTGCCATAAAAATTGATCGACTAAAAGAAGTTTTTGTTTTGAAACTTATTTATTTGTCAACGTTTTTTCTCTTACTAATTTTATAAAAAAAAACGCTTTTTATTTTTTATCAAAAGCTTTTATAAAAATAGTGGTAATTAACAAAAACTAATGTAAAAATTTAATATAAAACTATTTTTCGCTTAATTTTCCACGCTTTGTGTTTCTTCAAACGATTTACCAAATTTGCAAAACTTAATTTTTGTTGCAAATAATTACCTATGCATCAATTCGTCTTTAAAAATCCATTGTTAGTTGTGCCAAATATTTCTTTTGCACGTTTACTACGTCTTAATGACTACGACAAAATGCGAGCAGCAAAAAATTAAACAAAATCCATATGTGGGCTAAAAGAAGTTGAAAAATAATAAAAAAAGACAAAAAAAAAACAAACACACGCAGTCAAAAAAAAAAAAGCGCAACTCATCATTAATAACTGACACCCCGCTGCGTCGACGCCTCTGCATTGGCGCACACATTTGCACACCCATGCGCGCTAGAGCATTTACCGCATATACAAGTGCATGTACATATGTATATGCTTTTGCAAACTCATATGCACAAGTATATATAAGCTGTTGCTAACTTATATGCAAGTATATACATATGCATGTTTGTTTGCATATGTGCGAAAGTCGCGCTTCAATTTCGTGCGCTGCCATCAGCGTCGCGGCTGCATTACGAATTGATTTTCGCGCTTTGAGTCGGCTGTGAAATGTAAAAATTAGTTGTGTGTAAGCCAAAGCAAAAAGAAAAGGTGATAAAAATAAACAAAATGAAATAAAATTATACAATATTATAAAAGCAATTTGGCTGCCTGCAGCAACATATGAGCGACGAAATGGAATTAAGACAAAGGTGCTAAAGACTAGATTAGGAGTAGACTGTACAAAAACTCTGGAAAAATTAACAAAAACAAGTAAAAACGTTAACTTCGGTTTCTACCCTTCAAAGCTGCATTTCTTATAACATAAAAGTGTATAAAAAGATGTCTAGCTTGATTTTGTGCGCTCAATTTGTATGGTAGCTATATGCTATAGTGATCTGATCTAGAAGATTTTTTCAGGCATTACAGCCTTGACTTAGAAAAAGATCTGTGCCAAATTTCGTGAAGATATCTCTGTAAATGGAAAAGTTTTACATACAATAACTTCATTTTGATCATTCTGTTTGTATGACAACTATATGATGTAGTAGTTTGATCTGGAAAATTTCTTCAGGAATTATAGCTTTGCTTCAGAAAATGATCTGTGCCAAATTTCGTGAAGATATCTCGTCAAATAAAAAAGTTTTCCATACAATAACTTCATTTTGATCGTTCAGTTTGTATGTTAGCTATATGCTATAGTGGTTCGCTATCGGCGATTCCGACAGATAGACAGCTGCTGGAAAGGGCGTGGGTGAAATTTCGGAACAATTTCTCAATAACTGTGGAACTTTTGAAAAGGCAATTTTCAATAGAAATTTAATCAACTCATTCATGTTAATTTTTCGTATGGGCGTTAGTGTAAATTGGTCTGAATCTTGAAGCAATTTGTTTTGATATACAAGAATACACATATGTATATTAAAACTTATACTTATACTTTTTTGATTTTATTTCTATTGACAAACTTTGGTAATGCATCAAAAGTTCCAAAAACTTTCTTCAACAGCTCTGAAGGTCGCTCTTGATTTCTACGAATGTACATATACCCTTACTCAAAACAAACCTATAAATGCAGACATGAAACGATTTACATGCATATGTATGTAGGCGCATATGTACAAAAACCCGAAAATAACTTGCTAAAGAATATGTTAACTGCGAAAATAATTAAATAGAAATTTGTTAACACACATTTAATCATACATGTGTATTTGTGCACATGCCGGCATAAATATATTTATTTTTTGTGCGGAAAAAGTTGTATGTCTTTTTGCGAGTCGCAATTTCACCGTCAGCACAATGTGTTACTTCGTAATATCAACAATGCTTTATAGTGCGTTAAAGCAAACATTTGCGAGCAAAGAAAACAAGAACAAAAGTGGCAAAAAGCTGAGATGTAATCACAATGACAGAAGCTGTGTTTATGAATATAGTCAACTCTGCTTTAACGCATATAGATGTATATTAGAGCATAAAGTGGTGATATATAATATATATAAAAAGAAATCAAAGTACAAAATAATAAGACAAAAAAATAAAT
>NW_017537656.1:517123-518165 GCF_001853355.1 Bactrocera latifrons | reverse complement strand
AAAAAAAGAAAATAAAACAAAGTTATATCAAATATAAAAAAGTTTAAAAACCTAGAAAACCCCAATTAAGTAATACGTAACTCAAAAGTAAAATAAAAAAATTTGAATGACTTTTTCCTTTGTGTACTTTGGTTAGACTGTGCGTATAAGCAATATATTGTTCAGCAACATAATGAACATTACATATGTAACGGCTTATGTTAATGCTCTGCAAAGTGCACAGTAGTGGAGATTTTTGCAAAATGTGAGCTATATCGGCCATAACTAATCACTTATGCTAACAAGCCCACAATATTGTTTTGAAAATCTAATAGAGCAGTTTAGAGTTAAGTACCTTTGCAACAATTTTTATACACAAAAAGGTTCTTATATGCAACAGTATTGGCTTTCTTTTGCCAACATATACTTTACTGGTTAATTACATATAGAAACTCTTTCTTGAGAACTATTTAATACAATTTTTCACAAACGAGCTTAAATATACTAACCCACTACTTCTTCTACGTTTTATATAGAATTCTCGATATGAGTCCTTGACTGTTCGGTGCTAACATAAAATACCTCAGAAGAAAGAGCACTTTACAAACTTAATTCTTAACCGAGATCTCTCTCATCTAACAAATTTCCCACATTTCCATTCACAATACGTTTAAAATTATATTGGGTATTGTTGAATCGCAACAATTTATAAAAATTACTTATTTCTGAACCAAAAAAAGAAAATAATTCAATGTCACTTTGTCATGATTTGATTGAATAATTGATATAGACTACGAAACACAAAAAAAAATTTTTTTTGTTACAAAAATAAATTATCAAAGCTCATAATCTTATAACTGGTCAATATTTTCTCTACTGTTATCATAAACCTTATCTAATAACGGTACTTCAAGTTAATACGTGAACTAACAAATTAATAATCACAAGTGTCACACATTTACTATGCTCATATTTTTGTAGATAATGGTTATCAAAAAGTACTGCAACAACAAACACTGCTGTGAAATCTTGGCAACATTAATCTTTTCACATTATTTATTTT
>NW_017537656.1:515404-516721 GCF_001853355.1 Bactrocera latifrons | reverse complement strand
TAAAATAAAATTAAAAAACGAAAAATAACAAAAAGGTTAGAAGACTTGAAAAAATTAAAAAAAGGAAGTAAAATGAGTAAAAATAAAAAGTAGAATTAATTAAATTAAAAGCATTACCTTAAAAAAATTAAAAAAAAAAATTGTATATCAAGCAATTAGCGGCGGCTAACAAGAAAAACAAATATTTTTTTATTATTCAGCGAAACAATAGTTGAAAGTAGCAAAAAGGCAACAACAACAATTACTAAAGTAACAAGTATTTACTAAACCAGATAATACGAAAAACAATAAGAACAAAACATTGCTAATAAAATTAATTTCGACCATTACAGCATGCAAAGCAATAACAAGAACTAATATACAACAAAAAAGCAGAACAATAACCAAAGCAATCATTTAACAAAAAATAATTAAAATATTCTGGCAAAGTGACCACTAAGCATTAAATAGAAAGCCAAAAAAAAAAAAAAAACAAAGACAATAATAAAGACTTTAAGCATGTGAACATATTCAGTGGCAATAAACAATTTATAAAGTTAAAATATTGTACATTTTCGAAAACGACAAAAGCATTGGAAAAATACAACGAAAAGTACAATAAATATGTACCAAAAAAAAAAACAACAACTTTCCATAATACAATTATATTCAATTAAATCTTCTACGCCCGCAATTTGCTAACAGCCATAACTACCACCCGCAACAACAGTAATAACAACAATAACTAACTACTAACAAGCGCCGTACTCACACAATTTGCAACACTAACCTCTGCTGTCTGTCATATTTTTGTGGCTTAATTTGAGCAACGCTGCCGCGGGAGACACAAATTAAAATTTGAATGTTGCCACATCGCTAGCGAAAAAGTGTGTGCCACAAGTTGCGGCAGTAATTTATGTTGCAAGCTTGACAACAAAGCGTTTTAAAACTATTACCTATTTAATTTGATTTTTTATTTGGCGCCGTGCACTACGTAACAGCAAGACAAACGCTTAAATGGATAATGATTATTTTCGTTTTGTACCGTACGACCACAGTCACTTGAAGAAGTGCGTATACTTCATTTTATTTATTTTATTATTTATTTTACTTGCTTGGTGCAATATTTTGTGTGAAGCACTTGATGGCTTTTGGTTATGAATTGCTGGCTTTGGGTTTTTGTTGTTTGAAATTATTTAGTTTTTTCTTTTTAGTTTTTGCTATTTGAATAATATTTTTCTATTGCAATTTTAAACTGTTAAAATTTTAATTAAAACTTTTTAAAGTAAGTAATTAAATTAATTAATTGATTGCATATTTAATTAATGTTTTCATAAT
>NW_017537656.1:510794-513898 GCF_001853355.1 Bactrocera latifrons | reverse complement strand
ATTTTTATTTATTTATTTTTGTTCGTAAGCGTTTCTAATTTCAAATTAATTTTTATTTGCAAAATAATTCTCTCCCGTCTTTCTCTGATAAACTCCAAACGTTTAATCTTGTCAAACTACAACCCAAAAATAGGTTATATGAACACAAATATAAAATATTGCCACACTATTGGTTTTTAGTATTTTTTTTAATATCTAACTATACATACGTACATATACATATGTATGTATCCGTCTCATAGTTTATTAGCTTGTAATTTGTTTTAATTTATTTGTGTGTTTCCATTTTTTATTACAATTTTTATGGTTTAATATATTTGTCACCTTGTTGAAGGTCATACAGCTTGTAATAAATTTTGCTTTATTTGCAAATTTAAGGCAAAAAAATGTAATCTGAACAATTTGTTGGCTCAATTATTTTTATACTTGAAAAGGTAGCATTTCCAAGGGAAACTACAATACATAGCGTGGATTCGTTTAACGAGTTCATGGCTGCAAGTTTCGTTTATCAGTTGCTTGGTTACTTAAGTAAAGGCTATTTAAGTCAAGCTTTTTTTGGTGAAAATTAATTTTTAAGTGTTTGTATAAATGTCTGAACAGCGTTTCGTATATAAATATACATACATGTGTATATAAATAAAGAATTCTTGTAAAATAATCCCAAATTCTTAACAAAAACATATCTTTTTCCGGTCAGGTAGGAAAAGCTGCTCGAAAGCTCGCCGATCTTATCCAAGGAGGATTCCGCTAAGAACTAAGCAAAATAAAATAATAATAAGCAGCCAAATTCCCTTTGTTTTTTTCCAGTCTGTCTGTAAATTTATTTACAGGCATATAGCTTTTTGTAAAATAACTAGAAAAAAACTGCTTCCTGCACTATAGGATCACTGTTTCTATTATTTTTCAAATCGCCTTTTCTTTGCTTATTTATTTATGCCTCAGAAATTAAACAAAATATTAATACTGAAGTCAACCAAAATTTCTTGCTGTTATTTTTCGATTGAGTATGCCTTAGAGTCATTTGTGGAATTGCGCCATCCAAATAGAAATATTCTTCAAGTCAGACATAACCCCAAAATTGTATTATTCAAACAAAAAAATGTAAATTCATCACTATTTTTATAGAAATAGCAGTTAAATTTTCACTACCACATAATTCTCTCATCGATGGTCAGCCGTCAAATATATCGAAAAATCAACGATGTAAATAAATTAAGGCGCAATATTTTTTGACATTTCTGACATTTTGGTGTCACTGCCCACGGCCACAAGAATTTTTACATAATAAAAAGGGTTGGTTGTTGTGGGTTTATATTGCTAAGAATGGGCACATTTCATATTCGCATTAATATTTGGCATTGTTTCCAAGAAAAACGCATTTGAACGCCATAACCAATTAGCAAAGAGTTGTCAAAAACATATTTGCCAGACATACTTTTATATGTATGTAGGCATGACTGAGTCATAGACGTTAGTAACTCGATTGAAACGTGGGAATACTAACATAAAGCTATAATAAATAAAGAAATATGAATAATAAGTACAGAAAATGTAACCAAAAAACGAATTAAGAAAAGAAAATTAAAAAAAAAAATTGAAATATAAGAATTTGAATTGCATAAATATTGTCAAAAATACACAAACTATGTAAAAAATATTTTATGTTCATATTTTATTAAAAAATCACCTTAAACTTTAATTTTAATTTTCTATCAATGATGTCACATTATAAGCTCAGCATTTTCAGCACTATTTGTTAGTAAAAATATAWAAAGAGGAAGTGAGAGGGTGATCCCATCAATTTAAATCACGTTAGCTGGCAATAAAAAGTTATATATGTATAATGCAGTCAAAAAACGTTACTTCCAAAAAATCAGAAATAAAAAGCAACATCTGTCCAAGTAATCAGCTGTCACTAAAGTAGACAATAAACGCATTTCGTAACTAATGCCGTAACTTGGTCAAAGTGCTTGAAACGCAAACGTGTTTACCATAGCTTACATAAACTCAAATTCGCCAATTGCAAACGCATGCGCAAAAGTTACTTCCAACGCGGCGTTGCTGTCACCATTCTCATGCCGGCTTTCATTAAGCTTGACAATTTTATCATTAATGCGTATTTCAAAACGCATTTTTCCGCGAAATATTAGTGCTTGAAGCGAAAAAATAATAGACATTTAATTAAGTGTGTCTAAAAAAATTGCGAAAGTCGTAAAAGCCGTTTTTTAGGTCAACTTAAATTTTCAACTCTGTCTAAATATGTATGTACTTAACTTTCTCACTTTAATCTTTACTCTGTCGAAAAGGTTACGCTTTATTTTGATATAGATTCTTTTTGCTTCGGTACTTTTTTCCAGCATCCGCATTATTAAAATTTAAATTTATTAAGCAAACGGTGGTAATAAGGTCATACTGTCGTCAATAACTGTCGTCTATAGCTTGAAAACATATGTCAATGCAACGTATTTTTGTGGTTTTATTAATCTTTTCCTCTTTATTTATTTATTTTTTTTTTTTTTGAAATTTGGCGAATGTTTTTCCTTACTTTTCTCAATTTTGCCTTCAATAACCGACTTCATGATGTATTCAAACTTCAATTTGATTGACGCTGTTGCCTCGTTTTCTCTGGAAATTTTTACTTCTGTTATTCACAACTTTTTGTATGAAGCTACTGGATTGTTCTCACGACCGTCTCATATAATGACCCAGAGAATAGTGTTTTGGATAAACACTTAGTTTTTTTTTTACGAGTCACTCTTATATCTAAATTTTTATTTAAAACACATTTTGTTATTTTGGTAAGCCAACAATTTGTCAAGTATCAGATTTTTGGCCAGTTCTTCGATTAGTACCTGTACTCAGCTATTGTAATAATAAGATTATTTTGGTTTTTGAATTTAAGAAAGTTTGAGGCAGATAAATCTTCCTCACCGGAGGTCCTCTGGGGATCGGTTACAGAATCAAAGAAGTCCAAATTTTTTCAAAATTAATCGTTTATATTTAAAATTTTAATTAAATTAATGTACTTTCATAATGAAAGATTCATTTTGGAAAAAATTGGAAATTAATTCACTTGAAATTTAAAAATTAATTAATAAATTTCT
>NW_017537656.1:501360-510154 GCF_001853355.1 Bactrocera latifrons | reverse complement strand
TAAAATTAATTAATTGATTAATTAAAATCTCTTTGCGGAAAAAATTCAATAAATGTTTTTATCTGACTTGCAATTGGATATAACTCCTAAATAGAGATTATAATGTTTGAGTGGTTCACTAAATCTTAAAAAAATCTTATTCTCATTTTTAATTAAATGACTTTCAAGCCGTTCGATTTTCACATCTGTGCGAAAAAATCGTGCATATCCCATACATTATTTTAAACTAGGCAAAGTAGACTTCAAGTATACTTGATAACTCAGTATTCTATGCATATTGCTTGTATGTATTTTATGGTAATTTGACAAGATAATGCTTTAGCTTAAGAATCTTGAATAATTACATTGAAAAAACGTAAATTTACTTAAGCCGACTTAAGCTATTTTAACATTTTATACGTACCGCAAGTTCTTTCTTTGAACTTTGCCCTTTTATTTATATTTCTATTTTTTTTTATATTGTTTGTCTTTTATACTAAATAACTGTTCAGATAATATGTATGCAAATATAAAGCCTTTTTTGCAGCCGCTAGTTTGCACGACTTAGCCATTATGAACAAAGGTGACAATATTAACAACAACAACAAAAACTAATCAGCTAGTTTGCAATAAAAATAAAAAACTAAAAAAAATCACAGCTTTGCGTTGCTTGCCAGCAATGAAAGCCATTTCTTATGCCACTCAGCATTCTGTTGATTCTCTTGGTATGTAGGGTTTCTTGAACTCTGGCTTCATGCGGCGTACCTGTCACTCGTCAGCCAGCTGACAAACTGTTTGTTTAGCGCTTTTCGTACCACAGCTGACGTGCTAACTGGCAGACTGAGTCAGCCTGGACTTGCGGGTGTTTTAAATGGCATTTTTGCATTGCCTTTCTTTGTGCACCTTTGAGTTGTTGATTTAGTTTTGTTTTCCTTTGCAATATTTATTGCATACTTTACCATTATAGCGTTACAGTTTATATTATATTTATGTGACTTTTTTGTTCAATATATATTTGCAATATTAGTAATGCTTTTGTCCCAGTTGGACTTTTTTGATTCTACTTTGCTTTGTGTTGGGATTTTTTTTGTTCAAATTGCATTTATTTATCTGTCTACAATGCACAGACTTTGTCAGCCTATATTGATAGAAAATAATTGAGATTTTGCACTGCGAACTATAGTCTATTGTGCCCTCTATTATATCACATATGGTTACAAATGCCTCCGTGGGTGGATCCAATAGCTTTGAGCCTGATCTTACATATTGTTGGACAATTTAGAATCAGGTGTTCTGGAATTTCCGTTTCCATGTCGCAAACCTGGCAGTTTTCGTAAGAGACTACGGCCATGTTGAACTAGTGCTTCTTGAGCCTGCAGTGCATAGTATGGAGCGCGAAAAGAAGACGAAATTTGTCTAGGGGAAGGTTAATCATATCTTTAAACCTTGCTAGGTTTTAAGCTCTCAGTAGTAACTCGGCGTGGATCATACCAGTCGCCTGCTGCCAGTGCCGTTCTCTCCTCACTCTCTCCTTCGTGCGGAGCAACTCCTTAATGATGTGTGACCGCACTTTATAGGCTGAGATCACTTTTAGTGCCGCTTGACTATGGCGATAGTTGCGTTGGATATTGATTTCTGCAAACTGAGTCTTTGCTATAAAGGCTTTTGCTTGAAAGATACAGTTCTGCAATGCCTGGTGCAATGCCTCAGGGTGAACTGCCAGCCCTAGGTAATTCTCACAGCGCTGTAATGATAGGTGTCCTAACTGGATACTGTCCCATTGGTACCCATACGATGAGGCTAAAGACTTTTGACGATCCAACCTCTCAAAGTTGTAATCAGAAAGATTTGTGACAGGCTCTAGACAGGCGTAAGTGTTCAAGTGGGATTATTTATGATCTCTCGAGAATTTAACCTATTTACCTAGCTATGTACCTAAGTTGAATTATTTTTTGATTCACCTAGGGCTATTGTACCAAACTTTAAGTGAAATACATATTGCTTCTACAAGTTCTTATATAAATATAAAACTAACCATAAATAACTTCGAACTCGGTTGAAATATTTTTATCATCATACATGTTCCATCTATCTTTAGTTATATGCTCTACTATTTTACGATTTTTCGTTGATTACACATATTCCAAATTTAAATTTTGTGTTAATTGATTGCTTATAAAAAGTAAAAAAAAAAAAATACGCACACACACATAGGCATGCGCTTAACCGTTTACGACTGCAAAATGAGCTGTCAGTCAGCGCAGCAAGAAGCAGCATGCACTGAAAGCCAAGCCCACATTCACAGCGTAGCTAGAGAAACCTAAGATTTTTGTATAAGAAAATAACAAAAACAATAATAAAACCCTGATGGATTGATTAGCGACACAGTTATTCACAAGTAACCCCAGCGTGTCTCTGGTATGGGCTAGGCCATGAAGCAGGTATTTCATTGGCAACAGAAGACGCCCACTCTTCCACACTTGTGTATATTAAATGGAGAAATAAACAAAAAAAAAAAAAATTATAATTTGCGAAAGTTCCAAGAAAAATGGCAAATTATGCATGTGAAGGCGTCTAATGGCAAATAGAGTAATGGAAAGATAGAAATTCATAGAAATTCGTTTAATTCTTAAAGGCGTAGCTTTCAGGGAAAGCCATTTTTGGATAGTTAAGGCATAAATCTTGCTGTGCATAGAAATAAAATAAAATGCGATTGGTCTGATAAAGGTAGGAATGTATTCTTCCAAAGACATTTAAAATGTTTCTAAACAGTCATTATATTGAAGTTCAGAATTTGAGTGCTGCTGGCAGTTATTGCGGTGACATAATTTTGGAAAAAAAAGTTCTAACTTTTACGTGGACCTTGAGAAACCATATAACCATGTATATTACTGAGGGTTTGAAACTTATGAGGAAGCTTAGAAAATCATTTTTCATTAAGCTCTGCACTCTAAATCTTCATTTGACACTTCCCCACTCCACGTTTTGAAGCTTTCCTTTGATGACTACCGCTGACGTTGGCTCTCAAGAAACTATATTCGTCATTTTTCTAAAAGTTCTGGAAAGTTAATATATAATTAAACATTTTCAGGAAATTCGTGGGAAAATTCATAGTTTCCACTTTATTTATGATTTTTTTTTTTTAATAATTAGAATGTCTGCGTTTTTTTCTAGGCTGTGGAACTGAGAGCGCGATTTTTGCTTTCAAGTGCTTAATGAGTCATAAACAGTTACAAAATCGTAAATTTTTTCAAAAAATCAAAAAAAAAAAGAAATCTTATACAATTCTCCGCAATCACAGTTGTCACATTCAACTACACTCGTGTGCAAAATGTTAGCAACAAGTTTACACAATTGCATTTTATTGCATTCCAAGTCACTCAAATGGCAAATGTGACTAGCAATTTGACCGAATTTGCATTTATTGGCCCCCAACTTGTAAAAAAACAACACCAACAGCAACAACAAAGGTCATTTTTATTTTTTTTCGCTCTAATGCAATTTAAGTGACCAACAGAAAAGTAAATGGCTAACAACAAACAACAGAGAACAATAAATGGGAAAAAGTAAAATAAGAGTTGCTCATAAAAACAACAATAACAATACAATCAGCTAACGAACGCTGTAATGGAGAATATTTGCGCATAAAAGTACAATTTCGGTGTGTGGGTGATTGGCAACGTAAGTGGCGGCGAATGGGAAAATGCGCCAGCGTTAGTAAACAAAAACAACCACAAGCAATTTGTATGGAAAATGGAAAAATCTGTGCATAAATTGCGACGCGCGAAGCGCGCCACATGCAAGGAAAAGCGAAAACTGAAACCCGAAAACTGCTTTTGTTGTTATATTTGTTATGTTTGTTGCTGTGTTTTTGCTAACAATTAGACTGAGACGCATAGCTGGCAAGCGCGTTGGGCGCAGGCAGTGGGCGGCAGGCGGCGTGAAAGCGGCCGTAGCGGATGAGCTGAGAATGGACGCATGAATGGCTGGACATGCGATTACGCGGAATAACAATAACAACAAAAAAGCAAAAAAGATGTATATATAAATAAATATATAAGAAAAAATGTTATAATAAAAAAAATTGTAAAAACAAAATTTGAGCCGACGCAGTGGTCAGCACATGTGCGCCCAAACAAATATATCCACACAAATAACCAATTGAGAACAAAATATGACTGCATATGTATGTATCTGTGTAGATAATACAATTAAATAAATAATGCCTAAAAAATCTGTTTGCGCGCGTAATTAGACATTGAACGCTGATTTCATTCTTTAATTCCACGACTAATTTAAAATATTCAGCGAAATATGAAATATTTTTCAATGAACTGTGGCCAGAAAAAAAGTTTTAGTCAGTGCTGTTGGCAATTTGTATGCTTTTCTACGTGCTTGGAAACATATATTTTAACATTTACTATTTGCCAATTTATTTCGCGGCACATTATTGGCTTCATTGCATGGTTTGTGTTACATACTTACCCAGTAGGAAATAATTGAATTTTTTTTTTTTTTTTTTTTGATGAATGCAAGAAAAATCGTTTACTTCACATAGGCATTTATTATGGCTTAAAATGGCATAAAAATTGATTTATCTTGATTTTGTGCGGTTAGTTTGTATGACAGCTATATGCTATAGTGGTCCGATATGAACAATTTTTTCAGACATTATAGAGATATCTTTGGAAATAATTTATGCTAAGTTTATTGAAGATATCTCGTTAAATAAAACAGTTTCCAAATAAGAACTTGATTTTGATTTTAAATTTAGTTTATAGTAGCTATATGCTATAGTATTCCAATCTGAACAATTTGTTTGGAGATTGTAGAGATGTCTTGGAAAATAATTTGTGCAAAATTTGTTTAAGATATCACATAAAAAAAAAGTTTTTTGTGCAATAACTTCATTTTGAACGTTCAGTTTGTATGGCAGCTATATGCTATAGTAGTCCGATATCGGCGATTCCGACAAATAAGCAGCTTTTTAAAGGGAAAAAGGCTGGTGCAAACTTTCAGATCGATATCTCCAAAACTGAGTGATCAGTTCGCTGTGTTAGTGATCACTTAGTCGAAATATTGAGCGTTTTAAATTCAAACAGTTTTGATTACACGATTAATATTGTATGTTTATCAAATAAAAGACTATTTTGTTTTTGTTTCTGTAAATAAAATTTTTGAGCAAACAGTTACAACCCCTTCACACTGAAAATGCGATGAAGTGCTTTAAAATTTTGCTACATATTTTTCTTTCAGAAATTTTCTTAAAAATAAAAATTCTATAATCGATTATTTATTTCCTAGTCAAAACAAAATTGTTCGCTGCGCATTAAATTAAGTTTTAAATTGAACAATTTATTTCGAAAAATATAAAATTTTCCGGCTGGGTATTTGCACTAAATTTGCATGTGTTCTCATGCAATAATTTATGACGGAAAACAAGTATAATAAATCAATTTTCGATGTGGAAGGATAGGTAATTTTAGCAGTATATAAAGCAAATGGATTTGGAAAATCAGATTTAGCAACAAGTTGCTTAAACATGGCATGCTGTGTTAGAAAAAAAATTTTAGTGAACAGAAATGCTGCGCTCAAAATCTTCAACACCGCTGAGTTGCTAAAAAAAAAAACTCAAAATTTGCTAAAATTTTTTATTTTGCAAAAAAGGCCAGAATTTTGAAAAAAAAAAAACAGTTTTAATGTTAATTCCGAAAAGTTTTGTAGAAAAATATGGATTTTGTGGTATTTTATTCATACTAATAGTATTTATCTGCGATTGGTGACTGTAGAGAAGTGTGGGGGAGGAATAGAGATCGAAATCGAAATTATATGGAAGGGAATTATTTTGAGGTGTGAACGTAAAGAAATTATGAACTGGAAGTGCTAAGTTTCTCTAAAGAAAAGCATTTCAGATGCATTTACGCATTTCATAAGCTGGTTGAGAATTATAGACCTCTGAGCTTTTTCACTATTTTCTACTTCTTCAAATATTCGATATTTTTTAAAGCTATATGTTGGTTTCTCAATGTCTAGATACATATATTTCTCTTTTTTTATTTGTTGTTAGAAAAAGTATATATACTTTACTGATTTGAAAGTCTACTTTCCAAATTTGTTGTATTTTATACTTTGTATATTATATATGTAATATGTGTATAATACGAAAAACTGAAAGCTTTTCCGCCGAAAGCAAATCACGCTGAAATTTCATTGAAAATATGCCTATACTTTGACTCGTAAATTATTCACAAATTGCGTTACGCATCAAGGAACTCTACTGTTGTTGTTAATGTAAATAGGTATGAAATAAAATGAAAAATAGAAAATAATATAAAAATTAAAAAGAGTAGTGATAAAAAATATTAAAGAAAAAACATGAGAGTAATAATAAATAACAATAAAGAAGTGCTACCTGTAAGTTGTAAAGTCGAAGCGCTTTCGTGCTATGAAAACATGAAAAACATTTCCATATATATTTGTAATATGCTTTCATTGAAAATTTTTCATAACACACTTGCAGCCTTTTGTTTTTACTCTTTTAGCTAATTCAATTATCACGCGTTTACAAGTATTTAATATTTTTTTTGTTGAAACTTTTTATCAAGAAACAATGGTTTCATAGTTAAAAAAATAAATTCATAAATTTCAGTAATAAATTTTTCTAGAGTATTTGAGATATCGCTCTAAACTTTTGCACATGTTTTTTTTCTATACAAGAACTTGTTTATTTGTCGGATCCATCGATATCGGATCAATATAGCATATATGTAGCTGCCATACAAACTGATCGATCCAAATGATATTTTTATATGGAAAACTTTTTTGTTTGACAAGGGATCTGTACGACAGTTGGTATGATTAATTATCCAAAGCAACAACTCAATTGTTGAAGAAATCGCTAAAGTCGGACTACTATAGCATATAGCTGCCATACAAGTAAAACGAACAAAATCAAGGCTCTGTATGGAAAACTTTTTTATTTGAGCAGATAATTTCATGAAATTTGGCATGAATTATTATATAAGACAGCACTATAATCTCCGAACAAATTGTTCAGATCGGACTTCTATAACATATAGCTGCCATACAAATTGAACGATCAAAATCAAGTCTTTGTATGGAAAACTTTTTATTTGACAAACTATGTTCACGAAACTAAGCACAAATTATTATCCAGGACAGCCCTACAATCTTCGAGCAAATTGTTCAGATCGGACTTCTTTAACATATAGCTGCCATACAAATTGAACGATCAAAATCAAGTCTTTGTATGGAAAACTTTTTTATTTGACAAACTATGTTCACGAAACTAAGCACAAATTATTATCCAAGACAGCACTACAATCTCCGAACAAATTGTTCAGATCGGATTTTTATAACATATAGCTGCCATACAAACTGACCCGTCAAACCAAGTAAAAGATCGCTTTATACCCTTAAATACTATAAGAATACACCTATGAGGATATGTTAGCATCATTGGGGAGCAAGCTTAAAGTTTTTTTAACTTTCCAATAACCAATTATCTTAATGGTGTTCGTGGCATAGCCAGATCTACGGAATTTTCAAAACACGTAAAAAGTGTTATATTTGGCATTGTTATTGAGTGAAGAGTTTTTTTTTTGTTTGAATATTTATTAATGAATTACTTTCATATTTGCTCTTATTATTTTATTTTTGTTGATTTTTTTCGCTTTCATCCACATCTTGCAACAAAAACTATAAAACGATACACACTCACATAATATTTTTGATTTAAATTGTATAAGCAATAAAAAAGAAATGCAAATAAAAAACCGACGAATAGCGCAAAACTTGCAAAAATGTAGTGTCAATAAAAAAGAAAGTCACACAAAACATATAAGGAGAAGCAAATATGCTTTCTGTTTACATAACTTTATTATTGACATTATGTCACACGTTTTTGTGCGATCTCATTACACTTCAATGTAAACACAAATATTTATTTAATAATCAAAAAGCATTTTCTTCCTACTTTTTGTTAGCTTTTCCCAGCTCTCTTCGTTGGCTCTTTTTTTGTTTTTGTCTTTTTTGGTTTCGCGTTGTTATTTATATTATTTAATTCGTCTGCTGTTTCTTTTCCATTACTGCCCTTTGCACGGCTCGCACGCCACCTGAAGTGCTTCAACTCTGCTTCTGCCTCGTCGCCCATAAAAATAAATATGCTGTAATCAAATTTGTTATTAGTTTTGTTGTTGTTGCCCACTGGGTGACAGGTGCGCGTGAGTCAATGAACTTTTGTTGGCAAATTTGTTAGTTGTACTTGCAGCACTTACATTTTGATTTTGTAAAATTTGTTTGGCTAATTGCCTTGGCAATGCTTTTGGAGACTATTTGCGGTTCAGATGCAAATTTTGACAATTAGAAATGCTTGGGTGTCACTATGCTCTTTTTTCCACCAAAAATTAACAAAATAAGCTTGTTATTTCCAAAATTATTGGCACTATTTATGCTATAAGAAAATTGCCTGTGAAGAGTATTATAGCTTTGGTTTGAAATTAACAAATTTTTTTTTGTAATTATTTCACTTTACTGCACTATTTTCTAATAATAATAATAATAATAAAATGTTTTCCCATAATTGTTTGAGTTTATTTACCTTTGAAATTACACACACTTCTCTTCTAATTTATTTGAACTACCTCACAAAGCAGAAAAATGCCTAAATTGGGCAATTAAAAGCAGCTTACGCACAAGTTTATTACATAATAAATATAAATTACTGAAAAAGTTTGGAAATTAAACAATAAAGGTGACAAAAATATTAATGTATGGTGTAAACATAAAAAAATAT
>NW_017537656.1:498410-501151 GCF_001853355.1 Bactrocera latifrons | reverse complement strand
ATGAAATATAAATATTTTCATAAAAAAACAATCTTGATTAAAAAATAAATATTTTTAGTAAAGTTTTAATTTTTAAGATCTGAGTCATTTCATGTTTTCTATTTTTTAATTTTAAATACATAGTACATCTATGTCATATTTATCTTTGTAAGCGCTTAATTATTACGTAAGCACGAATTATATGCGTATAAATACCTAATTAAGACGTAATAATAATTTTGGTTATTGTTACTATACTTGTCATTTATCTTCTTCTTGCCATTTAAGAGCATATAAATTCTAATTTTCACTAAAAAAGAATATTTTCCAATATTTTTTTATCATCCTCAAATAAAATATTTATAAAAAATTATTTACTGCTTTAATTTCACTAAAAAAATATACTTCACTTACTACTTCGCATTCATTTCCGTTATTGCTAAATTCAATTCATAGCTCTCAATCACTTTTAAATCATGAAATCAATCAACGCACAAACGTCTCTCTCACTCAGCTTTATTGGCGACCTTCGCCGGCTTTGCGCTAAAATCTTTCAATGGCAATTTGCTATTGATTTTATTTAAGGTTTTCTATTTTGGTTGCAGCTAGACAAACGGATATTAAATCGAAGAATTAAGATAGTGCTCTTCTTGCTTTTATTTTTTATTTCTTTGAACGCTAGAAACTCAAGCGCTTGGCAAACTACGAGAAACGCTCAAAAGCAGCTGTTTGCACATCTTTATTTTTATTCTTCAATTTTTGTTTTTTTAATTTTTTCAAGGCAATAAACCATTTACTGTTTGCTCTTGCATTTTAGCCGTAATTAATGAGAAACATATTTTATTTTGCATATTTCATGCTGATCTGTTCACTCAAATTAATCACTAAACATTAATTAGCATTTATTATTATGGACTGTGCAACTTTTCAGTTATGTCTGGGTCTATTGCGGTGGTCATTTCTCTTTTTCGCAGTCGCTGCTTCTGCTTGTTCTAAATGTTTCGTTTTTTGTCTCCCGAATTTCATTGTTTTTTCCTGTCAAAAATATTTTTTTAATTTTTTTTCATTTTGCACATTTTTTTATAATTTAGCATTCAAAATTTTTATACAAAAACTCTGTTTATGTATACTCATAGTCATATTGCCACAAAACCATATGAGCAATATGCAGTTAAGTGGGTTAATGAGGTCAACAGCTATACATATTAGCTGAGCGCAACAAACATTAGCAACAATAAAAGCAAGCAATATGAATTTTCCAATTTTAAACGCATATGAATATATAACAATAATTAGTGGATTGGTTCGCTTTTTTATTTTTTGAAAATTTTGTTGTGATATTAATATTGACAGAATACGAAGAAACTTTTTCGTCTACCCAATATGATAAATCTTGCAGGCAATTAGCGATAAAATGTAAAATTTTGAGTATAATAAAAATGATGGGTTGTAGACTCACATTTTTTATTGTGGTACAAAAATATAAAATACAAATTTTTTTTTTTAAATGTAATGTTTTTTACTTGTATTTTTTTAGAAAATTTTAATTTTATATTTTAATATTTTCCTTACAATTTTCGACACCCTGTATATCAAATTTAATGCTAGTAAATGTGCAAAGAGTATTGTACAATTAACTGAAAATATTGAAATGTGTCTAGATATCTGAAAAAAATCAGACTATTTTTGTTGTTGCCCTGGGTATCTTAGCAAATTTCGATGGATTAAACTGTGCAGATTCAGGATTGATTCATGAATGTATTGAATGTGATTTTACTTTTATTATATTATGGTTTTTTATATTACACCAAAAAAAATTACACTGGTCAACAAATATTTTTTTGTACACTGGTCAACAAAAAAAAATTTTTTTCGGTTTCTATTTTCATGTTCTAATTCTGATTCTAGACGTTGAAAAACGATTTTAATTTTAGCTCTTAAAGTTTACTTTCGCCTGATGCGAATGGGTCTGATTTGTTCATACGAACATGAAAAAAAATAGGAAAAAATGCTACAAAAGCAAAATTTAATAAAAAAGATTTCCCGTTTATTTTTGTTGTAGGAGAAGAAATTTCACATGCAGAAGTCAGACACAAAAATCGTGTTTACCGGTGTTAAAGGCTCGTTAGTAATAAAATTGCTAGGAGAAAATATGAGTTTCAAGTTACATCCGCAATTATTTGGTAACATTTTCGGTTAATTCAGATAATTATAATGAGAAACAGGGGACGCGGTTTCACTTGGAACTAAAAGTGGTGGAAGAATGGTGGCAAGGTTGATGCGAATGGGATTGCCACCTGGAAATTTATAATGGAAAACTTCTTGAAAGGCTTTTAATTGAGATAAAACATATTTTCTTCTGTGTTTACCTCAATGCATTCTTAATTTCGAAAACTAAACTCTATAAACTACTATATGTATACACAATTTTGCTTGTTATTTCCGGATTTTTGTAACGTAAAATGAGAAAATATTTAAAAATAAACACGAGGAAATCTTCTACTTCTTTCTCTTCTTCTTAGCCGATCTTATATCTAGAGCAACAGAACCACTGTAGACCAGTGAAATCTTTACAAGTATTTGCAATCTAAAATTCTCAAGTGTTTTTGCAAATGTTTAATTTTTTCCCTTTATTTCGGTATTAATACTGACCCAGATTTTGCTTAAAGAGTCTGACTACCGCTCGTTTCTGTTTCTGTTTCTTTTTTATTTTTATTAGCAGTAAAATAATTAACATTAAATATGTATATATTATATTTTTT
>NW_017537656.1:495251-497970 GCF_001853355.1 Bactrocera latifrons | reverse complement strand
TTTTTTTTAATTTTATTTTTATTGTTTTATTATTATTTCAATAAATTAGAGTAGATGTAGATAGTAGATATATGAATATATGAAAAAATTTGCAAAAAGTGTAGTTTTTGTGAATATATATAATTTTTTCTGCTGGAAAATCATAAATAATATAAACTGGTGGTTAAGAATTGATTGTATAGAGAATCAGAATTAAAATTTATGTTCTATTTGTTTTATTTGAAGTTCTAAAAGACTTATGCTTTCTTTTGATTCCATTCATATTTTTTGTGTAAATTGGCTTTTTCTCTATAAGAAATTATTTATTTTTTATTTTTTTTGTTTTTGAACTATCCACATAGTTCCACCCTAATGAAGTCATTCTAAAGATATTGCCCATGAATTACGTTTGACCTTTTTTGCACAGATTAAATTTTCCATACTCCTTCAAAAATCGCGCCAGACTAACGCACTTGTTCTTAAAATATCGCCCATGAATTATCTTTGGTTTATTTTTATTATGCCCGCAAGCTTATTTTTGGCACACATAAAGGCGTGTATATAATATAGTCAATTTAATCCCTTCAGACTGTCGCTAATGACATTAATGACGTATAAAAATGCCGACAACAACGATTAGAGCAAAGTTTACACCTGAGTAAAGCAGATAAATGTGTATTTATAATTAAAAATTTTAAGGTTTTTGGAAAATTTGGTATATAACTATATATTTAGGTATGAATATAACTATGTGCATATATATTTATGCTGTAGCTCATCATTAGAATAAGAGGGTTCATATAGAAAAGTATTTATATTAAAATGGTTTTTATGATGAAATATGCAAGATGTTTCATAAAAAATTAGTAAATTTATTAGAAATATTATGAGTAAAAAATTGTAAGATTTAATTCACAATTTTTAAATAAATTTCATAATTTATTCTTCAAAATCTATTTCGTACCCTTCAAAGTAGCCCATCTCCTGTAAGCTATACGCTTGTGCCACCGTTTTTTCCTATCCTCGAAACACTTGTTGAAATAAATTTCCGGAATAGCCTACAATGAGCGCATGTCTTCAATTGACTGAAAATATTTTTTCCGGCTTCGACTTACCTATCCTATGATATTCAGCCGATTTTCGGGGTCGTAAGCATAGATCCTATACTCATAGCCAATAACAATACATTTCATGATATCCTGGTAGCCGGAAAGCATTGTTTCACAGTTAACGCGACGTTGTTTTTCGAAAAAGTTTAGTGATTTTGGAAACAATCGTGTTTTCACTTTTCATTCTAATGATGCCAGTAAGATATCCGACTATTAATTGTCGATTCTCAAGCTACCAGTTCTTTTATTTTATTGACGTGTTGATCAACAGTTCATGTTAATGGCCGTCCTGGACGTGATTCGTCGTCAACGCGTTCTCGACCTTCCTTTACCTACCTATTTCTCAATTAAAATAATAATAAAATAATATAGACATAAAAAATATAGTATATAAAGTTCAGTTATAAGTGAATATTTATAAAAAAAAAAATGAAATTCATTATTATATATTTTTATAAAAATTTTTGCTTCTTTTTTCTAGTTCCGGTCGACGACAACTGGGTTCAAATGCTTTAGCCAGGTGAGTTTAGAGACAAAAAAATTATTAAAAAAAAGTAACGGAATGAACTTTCTAAGAAATTAAGTAATTTTTTAAAAGGCTTAGCTTTTATTAATTATCGATTTATGATCGACTAAAAAAATTCCGCTATGAAAAATGTTCATTTTAATAGAATAAATATACACAATTTTATTTTCTGCTCCAAAAATACTCAAACAAGATGCAAGCAGCAAAAAATTTCATATATTTTAATAGCGGAAACAGTTATATTTTGATATAGAGCTTTATATTTATTTATTCATTTATTTAAATCAATTAAAATTATCAAAATATTAAAATGCACAATTCCACAAAAATTTATTCACCTGTCAACAGTTTTAGAGCTAGTATTTTGCTTTTCACACATCCGCCAGTTTGACGCCACTGTATTGCATTTCAAATTCCTGGAACCCAAACTGTGGTGGAAAAATATTTAGCAAAGACACAGATAGACTTGAGCTTGCACAAGCACTGTGTTAGTCTTTATTGTGAACTGTTGTTAGGTTGCTGTCTCTACTAAGTCCCGCAAGAAATACATTATACGGCGGGTACAAAGTAGTGCACAAAGGAAGTAGTTTTTAATTCTTCTTTTTTAATTACTCGTTTAATTTTTAAGCTTAAGATAAAAGATGTAGCGCTTTCTTGGTAACAGCGGAGAGTGTGAACAGGAATAATGTATATAGTTATACTTACTAATACACGTTATCAATTACTTAAACAATTACCCAAACAAGCACACTAGACTTCAAATTTCATACAATATATTTATTTCACCTAGCTTTTAACCACTTACACTGCAAACACACATACATACATATTTAAATTTACAATTTCTCATTATTCAGTCAACTTTACAGATCCTCAAGTTTCAATTCGTCTGGGCGTAGCTCCAATTGTGATACCACAGAAGACATGTATAGCGACATCAGTTTGGATAATGTGCAGGATTTGAACTATAAGGTGAGTTAAAAAGTATTTATGTTTATTATATTTAATGACTGTATTTTTAAGAAAAAACAATTTTTTTGTCAAAGAAAAAAAAATACAAAAAAATAAAATAAAAACAAAATAAAAAAAGTCCTCATTAAACATC